>NW_007258051.1:26163-50493 GCF_000164805.1 Carlito syrichta | reverse complement strand
GGATTTCGCAGCAACCTGGATGGAACTAGAGTCTATAATTCTGAGTGGCCTCTCACAGAAACAAAGATCTGAGTATCACATGTTCTCACTCATATAGTGGACCTTGATCATCCAATGTAATAGTATAAGAAAATGACTGACAGTGGTGGGAAACTATGGGGGGGAGGGGAAGGGAGATGGGATTAATGGTAGTAAATATCTTTCTGGGGATGAGGAAACACCTCTAATCAACAAGGGTTCCTGAACAAAGCATATTTGTATACCTAACCCTTAACTGTACCCCACAATATCATAATAAAAAATATTGATTAAAAAAAAAAAAAGGTTTTTCACATCTCTGGTCAGGAAGATGCCAAGTTATTTCTTTTGTGTGTGTGTGTGTGACTTTGTGAATGGAATTGTACTTTTAATTTGGGTTTCTGTTTGTTTATTATGGGTGTATAGAAATGTGATTGTCTTTTGCACATTTATTTTATACCCTGAGACTTTGCCAAATTCATTTATCAGTGAAAGGAAGTTTTTGACAGATTCTCTTGGGTTTTCAAGGTATACAGTTATGTCATCAGCAAAGAGAGATAACTTGACTTCCCCTTTTCCTATTTGGATACCCCTGATAACCTTCTCTTCTTGGACTGCTTTAGCTAGGACTTCCAAAACTATGTTGAACAGGAGAAGTGAGTGTGGGCATCCTTGTCATGATCCAGTTTTCAGGGGAAATGGCTCCAATTTCTGTCTGTTTAGCAGTATTCTGAATGTGTATTTCTCATAAATGGCTTTTACTATTTTGAGGTTTGTTCCATCTACGCCTAGATGTTCAAGGGTTTTTATCAGGAAGGGGTGCTGGATTTTGTCAAAAGCTTTTCTGCAACCAATGATATAATCATGTGGTCTTTGTTTTTACATCTGTTGATGCATTTAATTACATTATGGTCTTATGAGTTGAATCTGCCTTGCATCCCAGGGATGAAGCCTACTTAGTCATGGTGGATGATTTTTGAGATGTGTTGTTGAATCCGGATTGCTAGGATCTTGTTGAGAATTTTAGCATCTATGTTCATCAAAGATATTGGCCCATAGTTCTTTTTCTTTTTTGGGTCTTTACTTGACTTGGGTATCAATGTGCTGTTAGCTTCATAAAATGATTTGGAGAGAGATCCTTCTTTCTCACTTGCCTGGAATACTTTCAATAGGATTGGTGTCAGTTTCTCCTTGTATGTTTTGTAGAATTCTACTGGAAAGCCATTTTTTCCAGGGCTATTTTTTGTAGGTAGTTTTCTTATGACAAAGTCAAATTCCTGGATTGTTATTGGTCTATTTAGGGTCTCGATTTCTTCTTGTTTCAACCTACAGAGGTTGTGTGATATCAGAAAGTCCTCTATTTCCTTTATGTTTTCAAGTTATTTGCATACAAGTATACATAGTAGTCTCTGACAATCTTTTGTATTTCTTCAAGGTCAGATGTGACTTCATCTTTTGTGTTTCTGATTGTGTTTACTTGGGTTTTTTCTCTCTTTTTCTTGATGAGTCTGGCTAGGGGACCGTCAGTCTTGTTTATTCTTTCAAAGAACCAGTTTTTTATTTCCTTGATTTTTTTGTATTATCTTTTGTCTTCTATGTCCCATATTTGTACTTTTATTTTGGTGATCTTCTGCTGAATTTAGGGTTTTGATGGTCTTGCTTGTCCAACTTCCTTAGGTGACTTGTTAGGCTGTTAACTTGTGATCTTTCCATTTTCTTATGTGTTTGCAGAGATATGAATTACCCTGTTACTACTGCTTTCATGGCATCCAGGGATTTTGTTAAGATTTTCTTCATTTTCATTTGTTTCCAGGTATCTTTTAATCTCTATTTTGATTTCCATGTTGACCCAGGAGTTGCTTAGCATCATGCTGTTTAGTATCGATATATTTGTGGGTTGTGGGGTAACTCTGTTGGTGTTATTACTTATTTTTATTCCACTGTGGTCTGAGAAGGTGCATGGCAAAATTTCAATTTTAGAAAATTTGTTTATACTTGATTTATGGCCAAGGATATGGTTGATCTTAGAGTACATGTCATGCAGTGATGAGTAGAATGCATATTCTTTGGTCGCTTAGTGGGTTGTTCTGTAGGTATCAATTAATCCATTTGGTCAAAAGTTACATTGATGTTCCATATCTCCCTGATCATTTTTTGTACTGATGATCTGTCTAGAGTTGTGAGTGGGGTATTAAAGTCCCCAGTTATGATAGTGTTAGAATCAATATCTTTTTAAAGTTTGCCTAGAAGCTGCTTTATGAAAGTTGGTGCTCCTATGTTGGGTGTATATATATTTAGGGTGGATATTTCTTGTTGATGGCTTGAAACTTTTATCATTATGTAGTGACCTTCTGAATCATTTTAAACATTTTTGATATCTTGAAGGGTATTTTGTCTGAAATTAAGATTGCAACTTCTGCATTCTTTTGTGTTCTATTCACCTATAATTTTGCTTCCCATTCTCTTACTTTGACTCTGCGAGTGTCCTTTTGGGTGAGATGAGTCTCTCTTGGAGACAATATATTGTTGCCTCATGATATTTCATCCATTTTGCTATTCTATATGTTTTTAATGGTGCATTTAGTCCTTTCACATTCATGTTAATTATTGAAATGGGAGAGTTTATCCCTGTCATGAGGTTCTTACAGAGTTGTTGTTGTTCCTGTTTGTTTGTTATCTTTCTTTTGATTTTTGGGTTGATTCATGTGTGTTTTCCATCTTTTTCATGTACTCTTGTGAAGAATGCTGTCATTCTTTTTTCCTTTTTCTTCAGTGTTAATTCTTTCTTAATTGTTTCTTGTAGATATGGTCTACAGTCTGTGTAAGTTCTTAGGGATTGGATGTCTCAGAAAGATTTTAATTCTCCCTCACTGATGAAACTTAGCTTAGCTGGGTAGGTTATTCTTGGTTGAAATTGTTTATCTCTGAGAACTTAGAAGATTGGACTCCATGCTCTCCTAGCCTGAAGTTTTTCTGTAGATAAATCTGCTGTTATTCTAATTGGTCTTCCCCAGTAGGTAGTCTGACCTTTTTCTCTTGCTGCTTTTTGAATTTTTTCTTTTATATCTACTTTGTTTAGGCAAATTATGTGTCTGGGAGTTGGTCTTCTCACTTGTTGCCTTTCAGGGGTTCTCTGAATCTCTTGTGTTTGAATTTTCACATCTCTGGTGAGGTGAGGGAAATTTTCTTGAATAATTTCATGGAATGTTTGTTCCAGGGTGGTCTCTGTCTCTCTTTCTCCTTCAGGAAATCCAATTACTCTTAGGTTCGGCCTCTTGAAATACTCATCTCTTGAAGGTTTTGTTATGTCTTTTTAAACTTCTTTTCTATGTTTTTGGTTGTTTGGGTTAGTTTTATATTTTGGTCTGCAAGCTCTGAGATTCTTCTTCTTGGCTAATTCTGCTTTCCATGCTTATTAGTTTGTTCTTCATTCCAATCACAGTATTTTTCACTGCTGTTATCCCAGTTATCAACTCCTTCCTGTTTTCCTCTTCCCTCTCCTCAATTCTTTTTATTCTCTCTATTAATGTCTTGGTGTCTGGATTTGTAGTATGTGACCAGTCATTCTGGGTGCTCTTCGTTGTTTGGGTTCTGAAGTCTGTGTCCTCAGTGTCTGACCTCCCAGGGATCTATATGAGACTTATATTCTTTTGGTTTTTCTTCATTTGTTCAGATTTTCCTCCCCACTTATTCCTTTTTGTTTTTCCCCCTCTTCTTTAATTCTATTGTTCAGGGATGGTGGGGTTGCTTTTACTTTTGTTACTAAATCTCCTAGTCTTCTTTATGTGAATCCTGTTGCTTTGTTCAATTCTAAAGCTGGACTGTGGGTTGGGGGCTCTACTTTTTTGCAGTTTTGAGATTTAATTGAGGGGGCAGCTGTGATTCAAAGTCTATCTGCAGATCCCAGTATCCACCAACAGGTGTCTGGGTATCCTGGAACCCATTTCCCACTGTCCTATTTGTTGACCATGCAGTGGGGTATATATTTGCTCCCTAAAGCAAAATGAAGTGAGATAAAGGAAAATAATGGAACAGAGAAGGAGATAGGGGGAAGAAGTTGGAGAGAGAGAAGACAAACAGAAAATGTACCAACTAACAAATGAAAAGAGACACAAAGACAGAAAAGAGTAAAAAAAACTAAAACATTCAGACAATCTTACAAACCCACAAGCCTACCAACCTCCCTATTGATATATTATTCCCCTAAACAAACAGGGAATCTAAAGAAAAAAAAATCAGTAAAATAACAAATAATGTTAGCATGAAAACATTATCAATAACAGTAAGAAGAGAGAGAAAAGAGGGAAAAGATGAGCAAAGCAAACAAAGAATAAACAATAAAAAACTACAAATAAAAACAAGGAACAAGAATTTTTCTGAGATACTTCCTGTAAGTCCAATGTCCTGTCAGCACTGATCTCTTGCTCTCATCGCAGACTGGTAGTATTGTTCACAACTAGCGTCAGATGCCTCAGGCCTGCTGTGAAAGGAGGGTGGATCAGATCTGGTCGGATTGCTGTCTCTCAAGTCGGCCACTCAGATCTGACCTGTGAGTGTCTGATTATGCATGGGGAAGGGGCTTCTGTCTCTTCCAGTTTGATGTGATTACTTTAGGTCCCAAGTTGGAGGCTGGGCAGAGCTGGGTGGGGTAATGCAGGTCTCTGCCTGGTCTTGGGGCTCCAACTTATCTCTGGTCCCCACAGTCAGATGCCGAGCCAGGGGAGATGGAGTGCAAGATAGCCATATGCTGGAGGTCAGCATGGGTGCAGCTGGTGAGGGAACCTGGAGCTCCATGGGGCTGAGAGTTGAGGGCCGCCCCAGGCAGGGTGGCAGATGTGCATCTTAAAAAAATAATTTGCAGCAATGCAAAACATATAAAACAGGCTGGAAAGACATGAAGTCAATGGAAAAATGATCTGTTGTTTTAATTAATTCCAGAATAATTTTACATTGATACTTATCTATTATTAAGCAGTAACTATTATTAAGCTCAAGCCTAAGATAACTGGAGATGTGAGATTTTTTTTAAATGAAGAGATTTCTCTGAATACCACAAACATTAATAGTGACCCAATAAAGGTTATATGATAGATGGGGCTAATATAATCTTTTTAAGAGAAAAGGTTACTGCAGACCCACCTAACAAAGCCAAAAGCAATCACAAAATGATCAGTTTATCCAGGCATAACTTAGTGGCTTTGCAGAACAAAACATAAAACTTCAATAAAGACACTAGAAGCCATAAACTCAATAATGTAGCCTACAATTTAAAAAATAGATACACAAAAAAGCAACAAAAATAGGAACCATATCAGGAAAACAACAATAACCAATAGATGCAAACTCCGAAATTATAGAACTGATAAAATTGTCATACATGAACTTTGAAATAAATACTGTTAATATCTTAATATATTTAAAGGAAAACAAAGAAAGAAATCTTATACTTAAATGAAAGCCATAATAATGAACTGAATTCAAATTCTCTATTAAAGAATATAAGATAATAAGTAAACAATAATAATATCAAAAAGTTTAAGAAACATAAAGTAAGAATTTTGAAAGATTAGAGAGCTAGAAAACTTGATAATAGAAATGATCCAAGTTGGGTGCAGTGACTCATACCTATAATCCCAACTCTTTGGGAGGCCGAGGTGAGAGGATTGCCTGAGCCCACAGGCTCAAGACCAGCCTGGGAAAATTGACAAGACTTCATTCTACAATAAATAAAAAAATTAGCCAGGTGTGATGGCACATGTCTGTGGTTCCAGCTACTTGGAAGGTTGAGGCAGAAGGATCACCTGAGCCCAACAGGTCAAGGTTGTGGTGGCCGTAAGCATGTCACTACACTCCAGCCTGGGTGACAGAGATTCTAACTCAAAAAAAAAAAAATAATCTAAACTAGAGCACAGACACTTAAATTAAAGAACAGAACGTGAGTAATCTATGAGATAACACCAATACAGCAAGCACATATGGAATAAGGGCAGCAGAAGGCAAAAAGAAAGAAGCTTGCACAGGAAAAAAAATTGAAGAGATAATGAGCAACATTTTCCATATGGGATTAAAGCTATAAACCCATAGATTCAAGAGTCTCAACAAATACCAAACAGTATAATCACAAAGAAAATCAGTGATATGGAGAAAATTGTATAAGCAAGGGAAAAAAAATAGAACAATGATGATAAGAACCTATTTTAATTTCTGATTGAAATTTATATAATGAAAAGACATCTTTAACAAGAATTCTATATTTAGCAAAAGCAAGATTTACAAATAAAGGTATTTCATTTCAAACATAATAGAAATATTTATCAACAACAAATCTGTATATGATAAATATGAAAAATGTTTTTAAAATCATCATCATTTAAAGAATATAACAGTATAATGTGAGATTTATAACACATTAAGATGAAAATTATTATTTTTTAAAAATCAAAGACTACTAGATACTGACAGCTGAAATGTTTTAATATAATGTGAATTTCTATAATGTTATCTAAAGACAAAATTTGAAAAGAGAAAATTGCATATTGTAAAACTTAGAGCAGTCACTAATATTTTTAATTAAAATGAGCCAGTAAACCAAAATTAAGGAAGGAAAGAAGAACAGAAGAAACAATAACGTAAAGAACAAGTTTCAAACAAATGAAAAGATATTAGCAATAAATTGAATTGTATTGATAATTATATTGGATACAAATAAACTAGCTGCATGAATTAAAAGTTGCAAATCATAAGATTGGATGAAACAGCAAAGTTCAATTTAACTGTCATAGATAAGTTAAAAGGGACTACATGGAAAAATATATCACGTCAACAGTAGTCAAAGTAAGCAGTAGTGATAATTTTAATATAATTTAAAGTTTAGAAAAGATTGTCTGAGTTACAGAAGCACATTTCCTCACCATCAAAAGGTCAGTTGATGAATAGTTCATAAAAGTCCTAAATAGAAATACATCTAGTATTAGAACTTCAAATACACAAAGAAAATATTGCAGAAAATGCACTTGACATTCATAATTAACAACAACAACAACAACAAATGTAAACTTAAAAACAGAAAAAAAAAAACTTTCTAAACTTGATAAATGATATTTATGGAAAACTTATAATCAATATCATAAAGATAAACAAAAATGTATTATAAGAATCAACAATTACATTTCTAAACATTTATCCAGGATTAATTAAACATATGTACAGAGGAGTACTTGTATAAGAATGCTAATTTAACTTTATTCATAATAGCCTCAAATTGAAAAAAAAAAAATCCTATCAGCAGGTGTATAGATAAACAGATTGTGGTCTATAATGTAATACTACTCACACAAGATGAATTAAGCAAGCCTACGTATTATCACATAGATAAATATCAAAGCACTAGGTAAACATAAGACATTGATACAAAAAAATTATACAATATGATTCACTTATACTAGGTTTTTGAAGGCAAGATAATTTGCTGCAGTAAGATCCACATACTTAATCTAGAATAATAAAATATAATAATAAAGCAAATAGTTTTTGTTTAAAAAAATTGATTAGAAGGACCAGGTGAAAACTTTCTGGAGTAATTGAATTGTTCTATATCATAATTAGTAAGGTAGTAACATGGGTTTATGTGTATATTATATCTCATCATATTACACAGTTAAAACATGTATATAATATTTATTCAACTTAGCTTTTCACAACTGTGCCAAAATTCTATCATGGTGAATTCTGGAAGCATCACCATTAAATTTAGGAACAAAACAAGATGGTTATAATACCTATTATTCAATATTGTATTAGCAGTATTTAACAAGGCATATGCTTTCTACATCCTCATCACTTACTTACTAGCTTATGCATTTTTCTGAAGTAGTTATAACTGATCATTCAAAAATTTAAATAATTGTTCAGGTCAGTATTGTTTTTAAATGACTAAAATGGGCTTTAAAAATATATCTGCAAAAGTCAAAAGGTAGAGTAACTTTTTTTTTTTTGCATGTTCAAAAATTTCATCATTTTTTTAATGTCTAGAAGACGTTTCTAATACACTAGAAACATCTTGAATTGTAATCTATATTCAGTTTCCAATAGGTTGCAGGGTCCACAAGTATTTCAGAAAGTCAAGGAGCCAGAGAACCTTTAACTCTCACCATGTGGTTTACATGTACTCAGTAACAGTAACATTCTGGGGAGAAAAAAAGAACCAATTAAAGTGGGAGAGAGAGAGAGAGAGAGAGAGAGAGAGAGAGTTTGCAAACGCAACAAGAACTCTAGAATCATATCATGATACAATGATGATCTCATAGAAACCTTTTATTAAATTTATTAAGTGAATTTGTAAGAATGTCCTCAAATAAATTAATCTAAAAATTGCCACAAGCTGTTAAATGCATTTGCAAATCTGTTTCGGAAATTGAACTGAAGTTTAATGAGAGTATTTAAATGTCAGTGTTCGGTAGGACTTTTTGATTCTCCATACTTTCAACACTCAATTAGGAACAATAAGACTGAGGCATTGAGCTTTTGGGACCCTGATAGGAGAATCTGACATAAATTCATCTTAATCCAAATCAGATTAAAGTTGTGTCAATATGAATCATTGATACCTTTTTGTGTTAATGCTAGAATCTACTTAGACATAACTGACTTTCTGGGATATTACCTATTCCAGTCAACTGCTCTACATTGAATTATTGGGCTAAATAATCAAGGCTTATAAATTACTATTCCCCATTTACCACAGGTAAACGCTGTAGGAAAATGACTTTGCTCAGAAGGTTGACTGCCTGGCTTGGATAGCTATTTACTTTTCTCTCCTTTGAGTCATATACGAGTCTCTGCTGCTAGTTCACAGTGCCCAATGGGTTACAGTCTCTTGAAGAAGGCTGATGTTGCCTCATGACAATAGTTCATGGGGGGAAGGAGGATATAAAATCTTGTTATCTATCTCTATAGGGAAAACATAATTAACTATGTCTTTCATTTTCAGAAAAGTTGCCCATATTTTTCACATTATAGACATTCATATAACATATTCTTAGAACTGTGATGTGGAAAATGGTGTGGGGAACTCTGCCATTTTTGGCTTCCTTTCTCCATAATGGAAATTTACAGATAAAGAATAACTCATATTGTATAAGTCCTAATCTATACGTCCAAAAAAATTCACTGACCACAAAACTTAAAGCAAAAAACAAAAACAAAAAAAAAACTTTCTAAAATGCCTCATACTTTTCTTTTTTCTTTTTTTCTGCCAAAATCTAAGATCGAGTTTTAGTAAATAAGGAAAACCCACTTTTTTCCCGCTGGAAATTGATGTAAACCACATGTTAGAACTGCCCCTTTGATCTTTATGCCCGGGGCTGGGGCTACAGGCCTTCTTTTAGACTCCTGTTTAATTTAATATTTGCAGGAGCTGTAGTCTTTAGAATATTAATAGTACACATGAGATACCAAGGCCTCTAGAGCCACGCTGAAGCCCTTGTATGTTTTTAACAAAGATTTTGACAGCTTACCAAAAAGAAGTTTTCTTTTTGTATTAAAAAATTTGAAGTTAAGTAACAGATGAAGCCATCAAGTGTGTTCATGGAAATCCAATAATATAATATATTACTTATTCTTGAGTACAAAAGTACACTGATTTGAATCTCAAAAAGACAGACTTTGTCTGACTCCATTCACCATAAAATAAAATATAATGTTTGTTCCAAAGATTGTCTGTATGTAGAATGGCTCTGTGATATAATATAATTGTAATTGTTGATGTTAGGGTCTTGGGTTTTATTCCTGGCTCACTAGTCGTTGTTATTTTATTTTAAATAAATCTGCACCATTTGTTGTTCTATTTTCTCCAATGATTGTCACTGTAAATTAAATGTCTCATCTTTTTTCTTTCTCCGCAACCATAATCTCTAACCTGGTTTCCTTCCAAACATTCTGTCTTTGTCATTGGCTAATTCATTCTCACAGACTCCATGCTCTAAGCCTCAGTGTGGCTTTTGAGTCAACCCTAGTTATTTTACATATCTTATCAACATCAAATTATGTTGAGTCTTCCTTTAAACTCTTTTCTCCCCCTTTATTTCTTCCTCTTTCATAGAGTTACTCATGGTATCACCTTAAATTCAGATTATTGTAATTTAATTTAACGTTTCTTATTCTAGTCATCCAGAAACATCACTGCCTACATAAGTGACACTGTGGAAAACATACTGCTCTTCTGTTTTGTACAAGTGACATTGTGTGTAAAACCTTCCATCATTTGTTCTGACATGCCTATGTACATAGATTTGTCTCTTCTTCTTACAGTTTTCTTATTACTTCACCTTCTTTTGGCACCTCAAAAGCTCGCATATCTAATGTATTATACTCATCATTCTTTTCTTCTTTGTAGTATTTAATTCCCTTTGAAAACGAGTAAAAGTTTAATGTTTAAAAATGACCTTAATTAGATAACTTAATGCCTGTTGTGGCATCTTGTCATCAAAGAGATTAAATTGTCATAACAGACTCACAGGGCACCTAATTCTTACCCAGTACAACATTTTATTATTATAAACAGTGGTTGCAAGACAGGAGCAGAAGTGTCTTCAACATAAAATCTCAAAGGCCTCCAATTTCAGGAACTCCTGTGCAAACTGAGATGCTTTCTGGTTGTGGGATTATGAATTTTCACCTAGAATTAATTTAGCGCTTGGTCTGGGACCAATCAGTTTACCTATGTTTATCTACATGAACTAACTCCTACTATTATGGTAAGCCCAGAAAAAACTAGTATTTTATCTGGGAAATATTTTTAAAGCACCACCTCAGGGGAAATTAAAAAGCAGACTGACTTTAAATAGTTTATAAGATTTTTTTTTTTAGTTGTAATCTCACTCTTGTTTTCCAGGCTGGAGTGCAGTGGCACGCTCACGGCAACCACAGCCTCGACCTGCTGGGCTTAGGTGATCCTTCTGCCTCAGCCTTCCAAGTAGCTGGAACTACAGACACACATCATCAAGCCAGGATAGTTTCCCTGTGTGTTTGATTTATTGTAGAGACGAGGTCTCACTAAGTTTCTCAGGCTGGTTTCAAACCCCTGGGCTCAGGCAATCCTCTTGCCTTGGCCTCCCAAAGTGCTGGGATTACAGGCTGAGTCACTGCTCCCAGCCAAGATTGTATGTAAATGTTCTGCAAGTACCACTTTAAGACCTGTCTCTGGTTGGTCAGCTCTCACCACAGTCCATAACTACCAAGTTTATGATAATTACACAGTCCAGACAACAAGGTAAAATCTGCTAGTAAATGCCTAGTTTAGGATGTACTACGTAGCCACACTAATCCATAGCAAAGCCTTCATCTACTAGTTGGTAGAATCCTACCAGAGAATGTCATAAAATATACTAATTCAAAGATCAAACTTTCCGTAGTCATCCTTGAGATAGGATGCACTTTTCAAGGTCAGCTAGTAACCATTTTTTCCCCCAGAGACAGTATTCTTTTATTTATACTTTTTTTTAAATTTAAGGTTTATGACATCATGTTGTGGGATACATATGAATAGCAAGAAGGTTTCTATAATGAAGTAAATTAACGTATCTGTCATCTCAAATAATAACCCATATTGTTTGTTTTTGTGACAATAGCAGCTAAAATCTACTGTTTAACATGTAGTACATTTTTTTTAGCCTGTAGTCCTCATGCACATCAGATCTCTAGACTTGTTCATCCTCCATATCTTTTTCTTTGTATCCTCTGACCTACATCTCTCCATTCTCCATTCTCCCTTTCACCCTGTTAGCCACTGTTTTGTTCTCTATCTCTACATATCTGATTTTTTAAAAAGACTCCACATATAAGCGCAGCACCATTAAAAATTGACAGATGCAACCTTAACAGGGTAAAAAGTTCTTTGCACAGCAAAAGAAACCAACAGAAGGGTAAAGAGACACTAACAGAATGGAAAAAAAAATGTTTGCAAGCTATGCATCCGACAGAGGTCTAATATCAAGGAATTACAAGGAACTCAAGTGAATTGACAGGAAACAAACAAACAACCCTATTAAAAAGTTGGCAAAGTACATGAACTGACACTTTTCAAGGTAAGACATTCAAGCAGCTGGCAAACAAATAATAAGCAAAAAATGCTCAGCCTCATTAATCATCAGAGAAATGAAAATCAAATCTGCAATGAGGTATTACCTCACATCGGTCAGGGTAGCTATTGTTAAAAAGTCAAAAAACATGATTCTGTTGGCTGCTTGTATGTCTTCTTTTGAGAAATGTCTGTTCATGTCCTTTGCCCACTTTTTAATAGGGTTGTTTGTTTTTCCCCTTTCATTTCACTTGAGTTCCTTGTAGATCCTGGATGTTAGGCTTTACCCGATGCATTATTTGCAAATATTTTCTCCCATTCTGTGCATTGTCTCTTTATTCTCTTAATGGTTTATTTTGCTGTGCAAAACCGTTTCAGTTTGATGAGGTCCCACTTGAATGCTTTTATGGCATTCACTTTTGGAGACTTTGTTGAGATTTGTTGTCCACCGCCTTGTGCATAAGGGTGTTTCCAATGTTTTTGTCTAGGATTCTTATAGTTTGAGATTTTATGTTTAGGTCTTTCATCCATTTTGAGTTGACTTTTTAAGTATGATAGGTAGACACCCAGTTTCATTCTTCTGCATGTGGTCAACAAGTTTTTTAGCACAATATGCTTGATACAGTCTCCTTTCCCAGTGATTATTATTGGTGGCTTTATCAAAGATAAATTCGTAGAGAGACTATGTTTTTGCTTCTGGAATCTCTGTCCTGTTCAATGTGTCTGTTCTTGTACCAGTACCAGACTGTTTTAGTTACTGTAACCTTGTAATAAAGTTTAAAGTCTGAAAGTGTAATATCTCCTGCTTTGTTCCTTTTGTGAAAGATTGTTTTGGCTATTCATGCTCTCCTCTGTTTCCATATGAATTTCTGTATTGTCATTTCCAGGTCTGAGAAAATGATGTTGGTAATTTGATGGATATTTCATTGAATCTGTAGATTGCCTTGCACTAATCATCAGAGAAGTGCCAATCAATACTACAATGAGGTATCACCTAACTCTGGTAAGCATGGTTATTATTAATAAGTCAAAAAACAACAGATACTGGCATGGATGCAGTGAAAAGGGAACGTTTCTATGCTGCTAATGAAAGTGCAAACTAGTTTAATGTTTGTGGAAAGCAGTGTGGCAATTCCTAAAAGTACTAAAAATTGACCTTCCATATAATTCAGCAATCCCTCTGTTGGGAATATACCCAGATGAACATAAATTGTTTTTATCAAAAAGACACCTGCACATTCATGTTTATTGCCATGCTATTCACAATAGCAAAAACATGGAACCAACCCTACTCCCATCAAAAGTGCACTGGATAAAGAAAATGTGGTACATACACATGATAGAATATTACACAGTCATAAAGAAGAACAAAATCATGGACTTTGCAGCAAGTTGGTTGGAGTTAGGGACCATCATACTAAGTGATCTGTCACAGAAACAAAGAACTGAATACCATATGTTCTCACTCATAAGTGGGCCTTGAGCAATAATCACATGAACACACGAGAGAGAGTGGCAGCTGCTGGGCACTGTTAAGGGAGGGAAGAGGGTGGTGAGCACGTGACAACACAGAGTACCAGGTCCACTACGAGGGGAAGGAGGGCCAGGTGGAAACTCAAACTTTACTATGTAGTGAATCCTCATTTCTATAATAAAATAAAATTTACAAGGTAAAAAACAGCAGATGCTGGCAAAACTGTGAAAAACAGGGAACGCTTCCATATTATTTGTAGGAGTGTAAGCTCGTTCAACTTTTGTGAAAAGTAATGTGATATTATCTCAAGGAACTAAAAATTGAGCTATCATATGATCCAGTAATCCCACTTCTGTTAAATTGCTCTACCAAGAAAGACACCTACACAAGTATGTTCATTGAAGCACTATTCACAAAAGCAAAAATGTGGAACTCAAATGCCCATCAAAAGTGAATTGGATTAAGAAAGTGTGTTTATTTGAGCTTTCCTCTTTTTCTGGGTCATTCTGGATAGGGGTTCATCAATCTTATTAATTCTTTTAGAGAACAAGCTTTTGGTCTTGTTGATGTTTTCTATGATATTTTTGTCTTCTATGTCCCATATTTGTGTTCTTATTTTGGTGAAATGGATTCTTCTGCTAAAGTTAGGGTTTTGGTGGTTTTCTCTTTCTAGCTCCCTTAGGTGATTTGTTAGGCTCTCTACTTGTGATCTTTCCATTTTCATGATGCCTGTTCATAGAGATATAAATTCCCCTCTTAGAATTGTTTTCATAGCATCCCAGAGCTTTTGGTAATATGTGTCTTCATTTTCATTTGTTTCAGGAATCTTTTAATTTCTGTTTTGATTTCAGTGTTGACCCAGTAAATGATCAGCATCATGCTATTTAGTGTCCATGTCTTTGTGGACTTTGGGGAAATTTTGCTGGTGTTGATATTTATTTTTATTCCACTGTGGTCTAAGTGGTGCGTGGCAAGATTTCCACCTTATGGAATATGTTTTTTTTTTTTTTCTTTGAGTTGGAGTCTCACTCTGTCACCCAGACTGGAGTGCAGTGGCTGCTCCTGGCCACTGCAGCCTCGACCTGCTGGGCTCCGGTGATCCTTCCGCTCAGCCTTCCGAGTAGCTGGAATTACAGGCATGCGCTACCACGCCTGGCTGATTTTTTTGATTTACTGTAGAGATGAGGTCTCGCTGCCCGGGCGGGTCTTGAACCCGTGGGCTCAGGCAATCCACTCACCTCAGCCTCCCAAAGGCGCAGGATTACAGGATGAGCCACTGAGCCCGGCTTTGGAATATGTTTATGCTTGACTTATGGACAAGGATGTGATCGATCTTGGAGTAAGTTCCATGTGGTGATGAATAGAATGCATATTCTGTGGTTGTTGGGTGGAATATTCTGTAGGTATCTATTAAGTGCATTTGGTCAAGTGTCAAGTTTAGGTTCTGGATCGCCTTATTGATTTTTTTGCCTCAATGACCTAACTAGGGCTGTTCATGGGATATTTAAGTTCTCTGCTAGTGTTAGAGTCAATATCCTTTTTAGTTTACTTAGTAGTTGCTTTATAAATGCTGTTGCTCCTGTGTTGGGTGCATAGATTTTTAGGATGGATATTTCTTGTTGATGGATTGAAACTTTTATCATTATGGAGTATCCTTTTGTATCTTTTTTATTTTTGATAGCTTAAAGGTTGTTTTGTCTAATATTAAGGTCATGACTCCTGCCTTCTTTTGTGATGCATTTGCCTGGAAACTTATTTTCTATCCTTTAACTTTGAGTTTATGTGAGTCACTTGTGGTGAGATGTGTTTTCCTGGATACAGCAAATAATTGGGTCATGGTTTGCTATATATCTGACAAAGGCCTAATATCTAGTATCTACACGGAAGTCAAATGTACTGAAAAGAAAAAAACCCCACAAAAAACAGCTCCATTAAAAGGTGAGCAAAAGATATGAATAGACACTTCTCAACAAAAGATATACAGGCTGCCAACAGACACATGAAAGAGCTCTAAGCCTCACTAATCATCAGATAAATGCAAATCAAAACCACATTGAAATACCACCTAACCCCAGTAAATGTGGCCATTATTAATAAAACAAACAACAACAGATGCTGGTGAGATTGTGGAGAAATAGGAATGTTTCCCTACTGCTGGTGGGAATGCAAACCCGTGCAACTACTTTGGAAGACAGTGTGGTGATTTCTGAAAGAACTAGAAATTGACTTTCCATATGACCCAGCAATCCCCCTAGAGGAATATACCCAGAGGAACTCAAATCATTCTACCAAAAATATATCTGCACATGTAAGTTTGCTGCAACTCTATTGACAATAGCAAAAACATGAAACCAACAATGTTGCCCATCGAAGTTGGACTGTATAAAAAAAGTGGCACATACACATGATGGAATATTATGCAGCCATAAAGAAGGACAAACATATGGACTTTGCAGCAACTTGGATGAATTTAGAGTTTATCATACTCAGTGATCTCTCACAAAAACAAAGAACAGAGTACCGTATGTTCTCACTCATAAGTGGACCTTGAACAATGATGATAATACTATAAGAAAGAGATTAGCAGTAGTGAGAAACTGTCAGGGGAGTGGGGAGGATTGGCAGTTGAGGGAAACTGTCAAGGGAAGGAGGGCACACTACATCAACAAGGATACCTTCATAATGAACATTTATATATCTAATCCTGAATTGTACCCCACATCTTAAAAAAAAAAAAAAGTGATACATTGATGCCCAAACTGTAAAGATCCAACAAAGAAAGAGAACTACATGCTAAAATCCTTGATGAATATAGATGCTAAAATTCTCAACAAGAGTCTAACCAATTGGATCCAACAGCATATCTCAAAAATAATCCACCATGACTGAGTAGGTTTCACCCCTAGGATGCAGTGCTGGTTCAACATCTGCAAGATCATAAACATAATTAAATATATCAACAGATGTAAAGACAAAAACTACATGATTATATCATTAGATGTGGAAAAAGCGTTTGACAGAATCCAGCACCCCTTCTTGAGAAAAATCCTCGAACACCTAGGCATAGATGGAACACACCTCAAAATAGTAAGAACCATCTATGAGAAAACCACAACCAACATACTGCTAAACAGACAGAAATTAGAACCATTTCCCCTGAAAACCAGAACAAGACAAGGATTCCCACGCTTCTCCCTCCAGTTCAACATATTATTGGAAGTGCTAGCTAGAGCAATCAGACAAGAGGAGATCAGGGGTATACAAATAGGAAAAGAAGAAGTTAAGTTATCCATCTTTGCAGATGACATGATTCAATATCTTGAAAGCCCAAGAACATCTGTTTCAAACCTTCTTGCACTAGTAAAGGACTTTAGCAAAGTCTCAGGGTATAAAATAAATGTGAAAAAGTCAGCCACTTTCCTGTACACCAACAATAAACAAACAGAAACCCAAATAAAAAGCACAATCCCATTCACCATAGAGACACACAAAAATGAAATACCTTGAAATCTTCTTGACCAGTGAAGTCAAAGATGAATGAAAATTATGAAACACTGCTCAAAGAAGTCAAAGATGACACAACCATATGGAAAGATATCCCATGCTCATGGATGGGAAGAATCAACATTGTTAAGATGTCCATCCCATTCAAGACAGTCGACAGATTTAACACAGTACCCGCTAAATTACCAACAGCATTCTTCTCAGACCTGGAAATGACAATACAGGAATTCATATGAAAACAAATGACCACGAATAGCCAAAACAATCCTCAGCAAAAAAGCAAAACAACAACAACAGCAACAACAACAAAAACAAAAGACAAAAAAGCCAACAGGAGGCATCACACCCAGATTTAAGTCTTATTGTAAAGCTACAATAATCAAAGCAGCCTGATATCGGTACAAGAACAGACATTTAGACAAACGGAACAGGATAGAGATTCCAGAAGCACACCTTAATTTCTCGACCAACGTATCTTCAACAAATCAACCACTGGAGAGAGGAGAACCTATTCAGTAAATGGTGCTGGCAAAACTGACTGACTACATGCAGAGGATTAAAACAAGACCCTTACCTATCACCATACACAAATCAACTCTAAATGGATCAAAGACATAAATGTGAAACCTCAAACTATAAGAAGCTTAGAAAATGCAGGAGATATCCTTATAAAAATTGAAACTGGCAACCAATTCCTAATCAAAACTCAAGTGTGCATACCATAAGAGATAAGGTAGACAAGTGGGAACTCATTAAACTGACAAACTTCTGCAACACCAAAGAAAACATTGAGAGAGTGGGGAGAGAGTGTATAGGACTAGGATAAACTATTGCCAACTACATATCTAATAAAGGCCTAATCTCTAGAATCTATAAGGAACTCAAATGTGCCCAAAAGAAAAATACAAACAGCCCCATTACAAAGTGGGCAAAATATATAAATAAATATTTCTCAAAAGAAGACATAGGAGCAGTCAACAGATACATGAAAAAGTGCTCAGCCTCACTAGTCATCAAATAAATGCAAATTAAAACCACACTGAGATACCACCTAACTACAGTCAGGATGACCATCATCAATAACTCAAAGAACAACAGATACTGGAGAGGATATGGCAAAAGGGGAACACTTCTATATTGATGGTGGGAGTGTAAATTAGTATGGTCTCTGTGGGAAACAGTGTGGCGATTCCTAAAAGATCTAAAAATTGATCTGTCATATGATCCCACAATCTCCCTACTGTGAATATACCCAGAGGAACTCAAATCACTCTATGAAAAAGATACCTGCACATGCATGTTTATTACAGCATTATTCACAATAGCAAAAACATGGAACCAACCGTGCCGCCCATTGAAAGAGGAGTGGATTAAAAAGATGTAGTACATATACATGATGGAATATTACATAGCCATAACGAAGGACACAATTATGAACTTCACAGCAACTTGGATGGACTTAGAGACTGTAATATTAAGTGATCTATCACAGGAACAAAGAACTGATTATCACATGTTCTCACTCATAAGCAGACCTTGAACAACTACCATATTACTATAAGAAAGGGATTGGCAGTAGTGGGAAACTGACAGGGGAGGCGGGAGCAGGATTGGCAGCAGTGGGAAACCGCAGGGGGCGGGGAAGCACACCTCATCAAGAAGTGTACTTGCATAATGAACGTTTGTATACCTAACCCTGAATTTTACCTTACGTATTTAAATTAAAAAAATTTTAAAAAGGAAAATGTGATACATATACATGATGGAATTCTATACAGTCATAAAGAAGAACAAAAATCACATCTTTGCAGCAACATGGATGAAGCTGGAGACCATCATTCTAAGTGAACCATCAAAGAAAAAAAAATCTGAATACTATATATTTTCACTCATAAGTATTCTCAATCATTAGGCACACAAACACAAAGGTGGGAACGACAAATGCTGGACACTGCTAAGGAGAGAGGGAGAGAGACAGGATAAAGAGCACACACCAACCCACTGGCTACCATGTCCAATACCAGGGGAGAGAGGATTTGCTTGAAACCCAAACCTTACCAGCACACAGTTTATGTAGCAAATCCTCACATGTACCCCACATCTCTAATATGTGTGTGCATATACACATATATGTATAAAAATTCCACATATAAATGCATGGCCTTGCTTATATGAATATATATGTGTGTGTATATATATATGCACACATATAAGTGAGATCATGCATTTATATGTGAAATATTTATATGTATATTCCTCATATAAGTGAGATCATCCTATATATGTGTGTGTGTGTGTGTGTGTCTGTATGTATATACCGACTTTTTTTTTCTTTCTGTGCCTGACTTATTTCATTTAGGATAATATCCTCCAGGGTTATCTATGTTTTGTCAAATGGCAACATTTTCTTCTTTATCTAAGACTGAATAATATTTCATTGTATCTGTGTACTACAGTTTCTTTATCTACCAGTCCAAGGAGAGACAGTGGGTTGTTTACATATTTTGGCTGTTTCTAGAGACGTTATTCTTAGCCCACGTAGGATGTTCTGTTGTCTAGGCCTGGCAGCAGTGATACAGGTTTATTATTTGGGCTCAAGATATTAGGAATCGGATAGATGAGCAGCTCTATTATTTATCACCATAGGCAATTTAACTTTTCTATGTCTTGTCAATAAATTAATAAGTTTGAGACAATAACTGTATACATTATAGGTACTTCAAGGATTAAGTAGTGTGCAAAGTGCAGAAAAGCCCAATGACACTTAGGGAATATTAAGCCACTTCAGATGTATATCCATATTGAGGGGGAATAAGATATTTTAGCCATGTCAGATGCATATTCATATGGGGTGGTGATAAGGAATCTTAGCCAAGTCAAATGTATATTCATATTGGAAAAGTAAGGAAGCTTAGCCATGTCAGATGCATTTTCATGGTAGGCAGAATGAGGACTCTTAGCTATGTCATACTGGGAGGAAAAGAATCTTTGCCATGTCGGATATATTTCCATATTGGGGAAAGAAGAAGTCTTAGCCATGTCAGATATAAATCCATATTTGAGGGGGGGCGGGACAGGGAATCTTTGCCATATCAGATATATATTCATATTTGGTAGGGATAATAGTTTATTTTTAGGGAAAATAGTATTTGTTTGTTATTATTCATTTACTTATGCATTATTTATTTTAGTCGATGGAGTTACTTTTACAAACATAAATTTATTTGAAGACCCTTATATAAAACAGGCAAAAAGTAAATTGGTTCTTTTCTTTGCTAGGAACTTGGGGGCTTGTGTGAGTGGTTGCCTGAGATGGAGAAGTAGGGTAAAAGCTACACAGGTTCAGAGACCCTACTTCTTCCTAGGGGCAGAACCTACTGCACCCCCTGGAGACTTCATTGTTGAGGAATCTGGTTGTACAGTTGCCCCTAGGTATTCATCTGAATTTATTCTAGGACTTCCATGAATACCAAAATCCATGGATGTTCAAGTCCCTCATGTAAAATAGGGTGGTACTGTATTTGCATATAACCCATGAACATCCTTTTATCTACTTAAATCATCTCTAGATAACCTATAATACATAATACAATGAAAGTGCTATGCAAATGGTTATTATACTGTATTTTTAAAATTTGTACTATTTTTTATTTTTGTATGGGCATATTTACTGTACTTTTTGAAGTATTTCTGAAGTGCTATTGGTTGAACTCTCTGATGTGGAACCTATGGTGACTGAGGGCTTGCTAGGAAGGGTCAACTGTGTTCATAGGCTTTGACTGTCACGAGTGCTTCTGCCTCAACTCTCCTGCTACCTTCTCAGCTCCCTCTCTTCATGCATATTGGAAAATTTTGTGTTTTGTGAACATTCAAGGTGCATCTCTGCTTTCCCTTACACCATTCATTGACCTCCATTTCGTGTTCATCTATCTTTGTAATGTGGGTTCCTACGTGTCATTAGATTTCAGCATAATGGTCATCTTCAGAGAAAGGCTGTCTCAAACACATTGCCAGAAGTTACCACATCTTGAAGCATGCTTGATCATGCCTTATCCCATTTTATTTATAGCATTGTCTTTACTCTCAACTGAAATGATTTAGTTTACTGAATACCTCTACTAAGTTCCAAGCATTTCCAGCACTAGCACCAAAAACAGTTGTTGATGGTAGTAAAACAGTCACCATTGTCCTCATATGACTTAAAGAGCAATTGAATAATAAAGTGGAAAAATTGCAATATATAGAAAGGCGTATCACACGGGGCAGGCATATTTTGTCATTCTTTATTGCTTCCTAAGCTGAGAACTGGCCCAGCTTGTGCATAAGAGCTGGACAGCTGCCAGAAAAGGAGAGAAATAATGAAAAGTCTAATCATTTTTAAACAGGATAAAAATATGTATGTAGCTAAAGATACTAGCATATATTAAAACAATGTATTTTTATTAGAAAATATAGTACTATATTACAAAACATATGACCTAACATTTTGTATTCTTTCTGAAATAACTGTGATGAAATATTATTTGAAACAAATAGCAAACATATTCAGTGACTATTAATATATACATATATTTTAAATTAAATCTTTATAAATTTATCTGAGAAATTGTCACTGCTTTTCAAATTTTTTATTCAATGTGTGTGTTGGTTAACAGAATCTTTGTGAAAAATAGATTTGGTTTTCATAAAATGATTGTTTTTGCCTGGAGAGAAGGCTGAACATCAGACAACCAGTAAAATATCTCTTATGAAATAGGGCGGAAAAATCACACAGAGTTCAAATATTAAGAGATGACTTCTTTAGTAATTAAATTGAAAAGACAGATTGTTAACAAAAAATATCTAATCCATACATGAATACTTTAGCTCTTATAAGAATAGTTATTATTAGTTTTTAAAAAAATCCATGGTGTATGTGATTTGCCATTTTTTCCCCCTGATATCATGAGACAATTCTTCTCTGCCCAATTTTCTTTAAAATTTATTATTTTCTGCTCTGATCTCCTGTTTGAGAACATATGCAATGGACCTTTGACTTACAGTGTCTAGCATACAATTTGACACATGGCATGTTTTCACAATTATTTTTACAAAACGAAAATGATACTTAGCTTGATCGTTGATCTAGGTATAATGCCTAAAAAGTGACCTATGACATCCATACTCTCATTGTGCTACTACACTAAAAGTTACCCAACTTTTAATCATTTTTAACTGGCAATGCCTGAGTTGAATCTGTCATAAATATAGAAAGAATTGGCAATTGTCTTTTTTTTTTTTATTTCTTAGTTTTAGATTTAAGAGGTGGAACTCCTCTGGACACAGACCTGGGTGAGTTACCTGTACTGGAATTAAGTTGAGCATTTAGTTGGCAGCATGAAACTTTTCAAAGTTAAAGTCAGAACAATGCAAATAGACAATAGTGAATATACCTTTAAAAATTATTATTTGTTAATGGTTAATTCTGACCTAGAAATTACTGAAGACCAATTACTTCTGAATTGGCATGAAATGTATTTTCTCTATTTTCCAGTTTCTTAAGTGATATACAAAACAAAAGAAGAGATTATGTTCTATATTTAGGAGTTGAATTTAAAATTTTTGTAGATCTTTAAAATAAATATCAAACAACTATGCTAATGTGAACTTTTCTCTGCAACAGGAGTGGCTTATAAAGTGGAATTATAAATTACATTTATTTACAGTCAACACTTTAATTGTATAATAGTGTTTGATTATTAAATTTTGATAAGATATCATCAAAGTAAGTAATTCAGCATAGTTTGCATACCATCACAAGTTAAAATGTATATGTTTGCAATTAATTCTTTGACCAGTATTTTCAAAAGTTAGGTCTGTTGAAGTTTGGTCAATTTGAAAGAGTTTCTGAACTCTTAAGATTTTATGAAAATTGGTATGTGTGAGGTTTGGGAGAACATAGTGATGCTTTGGAAACTCAACATTTCATACCCCCTCCCCCACCAAATGCATACAAATTTAGATAACCAAGAAAAAATGGAGTGTTAGAAATAACCTTTCCAAGCATTTTGATAATTACAAAGATATGTTCTTGTTTTCACTACATCACTGCATTTTAAGCTAAATATTGTATTTCTTTACATTTCACTTGTGTTTCTATAATAGCAATTTACTATTTTAATCATTCATCTATTCATTATTTCATCAATTTGTATCAATCACTCAGTAGTTTCTGTATGTCCAACACTTTTTATGCAGTAGATACAAATAGTTCATAATCTCACAGACCACAGAGTCTGATGACAAAAACAACTGCTAAAACACCAACCACTATTCAGAGTGAAATGTGCAAAATCACAGCTATATTGAGTATAAGGTAAGCAAGTTTTGTAAGTGAGATGTTTAAGGCTTCTTTTTTTAAATTTTTTAGATATTAGGTAAAGAATGGTGAGTAGACAGGAGAAATAAAGAAAGAACATCCTAGCAAGAGCAATACATGCAGTGAACCAAGTGTGTTAATAATAGATTTTTTTGTCTAGGCTCAGTGGCTCAGTCTGTAAACCCAGCACTTTGGGAGGCAGAGGCGAGTGGGTTGTCTGAGCCTGAGGGTTCGAGACCAGCCCAGGCAATTTGGCGAGACCTCGTCTCTACAATAAATCAAACGTTAGCTGAGCATGGTAGCACATGCCTGTAGTTCCGGCTCCTTGGAATGTTGAGATGGAAGAATCGCCGGAGCTCAGCAGGTTGACACTGGAGTGGCCGTGAGTGTGCCACTGCACTCCAACCTGGGCAACAGAGTGAGACTCAAAAAAAAAAAAAACAGTAGACTTTTTAGAATAAAAACTGTTTTTATGTTTTCAGCAAATCAAAGGCTTTATATATTCGTTTCTTGACAAAAAGAGAAAAAAGATACAATTGAAAAAGTGAAGGATGAAAAATACTAATATTAAAAAATACAAATTTGTTAACTCGTGTATGACAATTTCAAGAGGACAGAATTGTGCTAATGATTAATATTATACAAAGCAGTGGATAGATGCTGAAAATTAATTATTTAGAAAATGCTTTTGTTCAGTTCTTTCCAGTACTTTACCCATGAGAGTGGCTTGCTATGACTTGATTTCATTATTTAACTGACTTATTTGTGTATGTTCATTATTCAAATCTAAATGGAAAATGCAAAATACTTTTATTTTTGAGTTGGAGTCTAACTCTGTCACCCGCTCCCGGCCACCACAGCCTCGACCTGCTGGGCTCCGGTGATCCTTCCGCCTCAGCC
>NW_007258051.1:2417-26017 GCF_000164805.1 Carlito syrichta | reverse complement strand
TCACCTCAGCCTCCCAAAGCATGGGATTACAGGCTGAGCCACCGAGCCCGGCTTATAAAATATTTAATAAATAATACATTATCTGGAATATTTGTTTTTTTATATGCATCGTTTGTCAAAACTTATTACAAATTTCAATTTTTTTTTTACTTTGTAGAACATTTACGTTGTAATACTTTTGTGTGGTATTATTAAAAACCAAAAAATACAAATACTTTGCTGTTTTAAAAAATATAATACACACTTTTGAACTAGATACTGATGAAATATTTTTACTTTATTGCTCTGTTGAAGCAATATGGGTTTCACAAATGGTGTCTCCCTCAGACATCAATCATCAAATACATTTGGCAGTGAAAATCTGAACCAGCATTGTAATAGTGCAGAAAGAACAAATTGGGAGTCTTGGGTTTATCTTTCAAATATACATGTAATACTCTAGATTATAATACAGTTTTATGTTTTAAATCTCATGCCTTTTTACAAAACGTAATACTATAACTTTTATACTATATATAAAAATAATCAGCAATCTTTAAATGTCATAAAATGTGAACAGCTAATCAGAAAAAAACATAAGTTTGTCATTAAAATAGTCTGAATTTATTGCAGATTTGTCATGATTTTGCTGTTTTAGTAGTAAAATGAGTCCTAATGTTCTAATGTTTAAATTCAATCCTAACAATTTGCAGGGAAATTGTTGTGACTAAGATATCTATGCTGCACTGATCATTATGACTAGCTATTATTCCTTAGAGCATTAAGAAATCTATATGCAGAAGATTGAAACAAGACCCCTATCTATCCCCATACACAAGAATAAACTCCAAATGGATCAGAGACCTAAATGTAAAACCTCAAACCATAAGAACCTTAGAAAATGAAGGACACACCCTCATGGAAATTGGAACTGGCATTCAATTCCTGACCCAAACTCGAAACCCACAGGCCATAAGGGATAAGATAGACAAGTGAGACCTCACTAAACTAACAAGTTTCTGCAAAGTCAAAGAAACCATCAAGAGAGCAGGGAGACAACCTACAAACTGGGAAAAAGTATTTGCCAACTCCAGATCTGACAAAGGCTTAACATCTTGGATCTACAAGGAACTCAAACGTGCTGAAAAGAAAAAAACAAACAACCCCATTATAAAATGGACAAAAGATATGAACAGATACTTCACAAAGGAAGACATCTGAGCAGCCAATAGACACATGAAGAAATGCTCAACCTCACTAATCATCAGAGAGATGCAAATCAAAACCACACTGAGATTCCACCTAACTCCAATCAGAATGGCAATTATCAATAACTCAGAAAATAATAGTTGGAGAGGGTGTGGTGAAAAGGGAACACTCCTACATTGTTGGTGAGAGTGTAAACTAGTGCAACCTCTGTGGAAAGCAGTGTGGCGATTCCTAAAAGCTCTAAACATCAACCTCTCATATGACCCTGCAATCCCCCTACTGGGAATATACCCTGAAGAACTCAAATCACTCTATAAAAAAGATACCTGCACATGAATGTTTATTGCAGCATTGTTCACAATAGCAAGAACCTGGAAGTAACCACGCTGCCCATCAAAAGAGGACTGGATTAAAAAACTGTGGTACATATATGCGATGGAATACTATGCAGTCATAAAAAAGAACAAAATCATGAATTTCACAGCAACCTGGATGGAGCTAGAGTCTATAATACTGAGTGACCTCTCTCAGAAACAAAGATCTGAATATCACATATTCTCACTCATATAGTGGACCTTGATCATCCAACGCACTACCATAAGAAAATGACTGACAGTGGTGAGGAAACTATGGGGGGATGGGACTAATGGTAGTAAACATCTGTCTGGGGTTGGGGAGACACCTGTTATCAACAAGGGTGCCTGAATGAAGCATATTTGTATACCTAACCCTTAACTGTACCCCACAATATCAAAATAAAAAATATTGATTAAAAAAAAGAAATCTACAAAGAAATGGATACATTATCTTCATTAGAAAATTTCTATTTCATTGGTTACATTTTATCTCATGTTTATGAAAAAAATTAATAAACTTTCTCCACAAGCTTTAGTTATGCAGGTTATATAAACACAAATCTTAAAAACTTAAATATGGTAATTTTGTAAGTTTTCAGTTTGTTTGGGAGATTGAAGCCACACATATCCTACAGGTCTTTCAATAACATTTTAGCTCTTTGCCAGTAAGGATAGCTTTGGATAAAACACTTTTCAAAGTGCCTAATTTATGTGATGGTTCAATTCACTTTGTTAGTAAAATTATTTATTTATATGTAAGATTTCTATAGAATTAGGTTGCCATATGGCCCAATTCTTGCTAAGATTTACAGCACATGATCAGCATTAAACTCTATATACATGGGTACAATGTATAGAATTGAACATAAAACAAATTTTTAAAAACCCCCAAATTTTGCTGTATTGAAGGCAGTTAGGTAGACATGAGCGGGTTAAAGAGGAGGCTCTGGTGGGTAGCACCCAAGAAGGAAGGAACACCCTAGGAACGCCCAACATTCACTCCATCCAGGGTAACAACTGTCAACTTGAGGCCTATAACATCCTGGTAAGTGTTAAACAAAAATAAAGAGGGAATTCCATAGGGTTGTGCAGGTGCCCTAAATACCAATTTGTCTACTAGGTGACCTTCCTGGGGTGGCAATAATGAGCAACGTCAACATTAGGTAAGATTCATAGCGAGCACCATGTCCCACGCATGTGCAGAAGCCCTCGGTTGCAAAATGTCTGCAATCCTCAGCGAAGATAAGGCAAAATAAGGGAGGAAACCAAAAAGAGGAAGGTAGGGAGTATGGCAGAACATAGCACAAATGCCCTCGGGTCTTTTCCTAGGTGGGTCAGCCCATTCATCGTCTTTCAAACTGTGCTTTCTGTTACCTAAATACAGCTTCTCCTTGCTCTGATGCTTTTGATTGAATTCTTTTTTCCAAGAAGACAAGAACCGGATGTACTGTTGAATTTTCAGGTCAGTAACTGTATAATAATTTTAAATATGAAATCAAAAAAAGAATATACGTGTTATTAACAATATGTAAAAATAGCTCATTCACATGGAACTCAAGGTTCTTAATGCCCAGATGTATTTGCTGCTTCTGTTGCTTCTTTAACTTGTCATTTGTTCTTTACATCAGATATCATGCCTGGTATCTTGAAGTAGAAGTCCTCACGAACTATTGAATGGTTAATTACCTCTCCTATCAATGTCATTTTTTATTGTGCAAACCTTTATTTACAATGTATACTTCTTTAAGTAAAAGATGGCTGATAAGTTTCACGTTACTTGGTTTCAAGGGTCATGTTTTAAGATTCGTTCAAGATTTCTTTCCTTTTCCTTTCCCTTTCCATCCTGACAGGATCTTGCTCTGTCACCCATGCTGGAGTACAGTAGTATGATCCTAGTTCACTGCAGCTTCTAAATCTTGGGCACAAGTGATCCTCCTGCCTTGACTTCATGAATAGGTGGGACTGCAGGCATGTGCCACCACACCTGTCCTGGCTTTTTTTTGTTGTTGTTAAATAGAGAAGGGGTCTTGCTACATTGCCCAGGCTGATCTGGAACTCCTGGCCTCAAGCAATCCTCCCACCTTGACTTCCTAAAGTTACAGGCTTCAGTCACTGTGTCTGGCCTAGAGATCAATTTCTAGGTAAATTAGGATCACATAAAAATTAAAAAAGAAATGCCTCAGACTAATTTTTCTCTTCTCAGTTATTATTAAAACACAAAGAAGCCAAATCTAAAAATTAAAAATCATAAAAATTAAAAAATAAATGCCTCAGACTAATTTTTCTCTTCTCAGTTATTATTAAAACACAAAGAAGCCAAATCTAAAAATGCTGTGATTTCTCTACATTTATAATACTATAATGTATACCATTTTATAAAGTATATATTATCAATGTTATACAATTATATGGTACTTTTTATATGTTAATAATAATAAATAAAATATAAGATATTTAGCAATAACACCATGGTTGTCACACATTTTCATACTTTAGGTGAATGTTAATTTTGTTATTCACTGTCTATTTATATGTGAACAATTCCAAAATAGAGACTTTCTCCCTCAAAGCCCTATGTTGGCTAAAGTATATTTTTAGATCTTATCTTCCATCTTTCATCCATTGGGTTAGGAAACGTCACACATATTCAAAAATTATTTTTTAAGTTCCTACTAATTGTAGGACCCTAGTTAAGCAATGGATATTTGTAATGAACCAAATGTATATAATAGTTTATCATAAGAGATTACAGTGTAGGGGAGAGGTAGATATACAATTGAACCAAATATACATAGTGCCAAATTACTGTCAGTGTTAGAAAAGATTAAAAAATGATTGGTCAAACATTACATTTTTCTCCCAAGGCTTTGTGAATTTTATTAAATAGCAGTGGATGGATCTTTTTGGTAAAAATTTAACTATCAGCATGTAGTTGGCACAGATGTCACTAAACTCTGTTAAATGCCACAAAATTACACGAAAACATTTTCACTAAATATAGACTAAAATTATTCCAGAAATGTAACATTGTAGAAATAAAAATGACTTAGAAAACATCAAATTCAAGCAAACTCAGCTATTATAACAAGATGCAGAATAGATATAAATTGAATCTTGAGGGAATCGTGTTTACTTGTCATCTTTCCTAACTTTTAACTATCTTCTGTAATTTTTTTTCTCATTTTATTTTTGCTAAATAAACTGAAAATTAGTAAAAAATCATGTTTGGCATAATTGAAACCAGGATGTGTTCTTGTAGAAGTTCTGTCTCTTACTGTAGGCAACAATATTTGATATAGTGTCCTCAGAATTCAGAGGCCTTTGGCTATAGCTGAGCTGTTGATGGATCTTCCAGAATGTTCCATTTACTTTATTGTGTGGCTTTCACAGATGATAACCAGACTACATTAAATTTTGGATCTGATGCTACAGAGAAAGTAGCTATAAAAGCAGTTTAAGCACCATTTTGCTAAATAGCGTTTTGTGAATGGGCCTTACACGAACAAACATTGGAACAGGACCATTCTTACTGATTTTTTTTTAAATCAACAATGAGCTTGTAATTTAATAGATATTTGAAAATAGTAACGATTTATATTTGCACTCAAAGGATTTATTTCAAGTGGCTTGGAAACAGGATAACGAAACACCAGTCAGTAAAACTCTTAAAATAACTGCTTTCTCAAATGAAATAAATATTCTTGAGTTTTAAGCTTATTCTAGGTTATAAAATAATAACTATACATATATTTACATATGTTACCTTTCTTCCTTGCTGACCACACTGCATTTAACCACCTTTCTTCCTTGCTGGCCACACTGCACTCTAATCCTTGCTAGAATTAAAGTGCCTCCTCACAGAAGTATATTACATAAATATACTGATGAGCCTGCTGAAAACTCCAATGATGTTAAATAGGAAGTAGCTTAGACTGAGCAAAATATAAAATCACTTTTCCAATGTCCGGCTAGCAACAGAAGAATTTTTGCAATAATTTTTTTTTTTTTTTTTTTTTAGCATTTCATGCAATGATTAAAGTTTACAAAATATACCCACACAATACTGAAAACAAATTTTGAGTAAAAAGTATCCAATACTATAGAAGCAAACACTGTTTCCATTTGAAATTGTTTTACGTTTGCAAAATCAATTGAATTTCTTTGCACGTTTAAATGAAAATTTACAGAGATTTTTGCCCCAACAATGTATGCACATTTTCATTGTATGCCTTGTACAAGCATAACCATTAAAATCTGACTGATACATAAGTTGTAGGTGCTGTTCTGTGTGTTGTCAACATCCCTGCCCTCTATGCACTGAATACTAGATAATAGTAACCTCACCAGCTGTGGCAACCACAAAGGTCTCCAGACAATGCCCAAAGTTTCCTGAGTACGAAACCTTTGGCAGTTAAGAAGCACTCACTTAAATAGTGAGTGGAAGAGTTGAAGAGGGTAATATCCACATTATTTATATTTCTAAATTTATATCCCTTCTTTTTTCCTGGAAGATTTATGAATTATAGTAACTGTTGATATTTGAAAATGTATGTATTGTAGAAAATCATGTTTGAGTCTTTCTTTATATCCCCTGCTCCTCCTTTTAAATAAACTTTATGCAAGAATGAAGAAATTGAAAGTATAAAATAATGTGCAAAATTGAAAGAAATGTTGGAAAAAGTAAAATATAATGTGGTCTGAAGATAAATCAGGTGGAAATTTACTTAGTGTGAAATGAAACATAAATACCTGTAGATGTATTTTTAAAAATAAAGAAATGCTTTATCTAAGCTCAGTGCTTCAGGTTTGAATGTCCTTTGATTTTGCCTGTAATTCACCAAGGTTTTATAGTACTGTTTTCTATCTTCTCTTCATAATGTCTGCCAAATATACAAAGTAAGAAACCATGTGTTCAAGCATATTTTTGCTTATAACTTTGAATTAAATGATTCTTTTTTTTTTGAGTTGGAGTCTCACTCTGTAGCCCAGACTGGAGTTCAGTGGCTTGCTCCTGGCCATGGCAGGCTCCATCCGCTGGGCTCCAGCGATCCTTCCACCTCAGCCTTCCAAGTAGCTGGAACTACAGGGCGTGCTAGCACGCCTGGCTAATTTTTTGATTTATTGTAGAGATGAGGTCTCTCCAAGTTGTACAGGCAGGTCTTGAACCTGTGGGCTCCGGCAATTCACTCACCTCGGCCTCCCAAAGTGCAGAATTACAGGCTGAGCCACCAAGCCCAGCTATGAATGATTCTTTATCATTTGATTTAAAGACTTTTATTCCTTGATTTTCATGAAGTGTGTAATTTACATTCTTATTTTTCCACAAACTTATTAAGATTGATAATATCAACTGTTGATGATACTGTGGACAAATAAGAATGCTAAGGCATAACTGGAGGGAGGGAAATGAGTATAAACACTTTGGAAATCTATTCGGAGCTACCAAGTAAAAGTGACTATGCATATCTCCATAGTCCAACAATTTTACCTCTGAGGGGTTGCTTATCAGGGAAAACCTCTTGCTCAAGGAGACATGTGAGAAGATGTTTATTTCTGAATTGCTTCTTAATTGTTGCAAGCCTAAGGAAATCTGTCAGACAGTAGGGGAATGAAAAGACATTGTGGTTTGCTGGTCCATTGGAATACATAAGAATAAAAATGAATAAACTAATTTGAATATATTGTATCAATTTAGCAAGTCTCAAAAACATAACGTAGGTAGAAAAAAAAGTTGAGTATAGATATAGTCTCAAACACTTAGGAAGTTTATCCAAAGGAAGGAAGAAAAAGCGACATATAAGTATGAAAATATTTCTGGAATGGGGTTACTTGTAAGTAGACAGAAATGGGGAAGGAGTGAATAGTGGGATGTAACTTTATTAGTAATGTTTTGTTTCTTTGAAAATAAAAATAAAGGGATTGTAGCAAAATATTAATAGAGACAATCTCAGTAGTGATATATTGATAGCTTATGTACATTGAGCATAAATACACTAAAATTTTAGAAGTACTATGTAAAGATATAGTTTCAGACGTAGTCTAGCCTCACCCTAATTCCAGGGGAGTTCTGGAGTATGATTAGCTTAATGTGGTTGCCCCACCTTGAGGACAAAGACTTAGGCTTTTATCAAAGAATCAGGCTGTATAATTCCTTATATCAAGTATCTTCTCCATTAACAAAGCTTTAATTGGTGTTTTATAGCCATGTTAAGACAAATAATTTAAGCATTATTTATAGTTTTACTATCCTCATTTTTCATTTAATTTTTAAAAATGTATTATGGCCTCAATATATTCTTTTCAATGAGGGTATCCTTCTTTTCCCTCCAGATTTTAAAGCTTGACCATAAAGTACTGATTTCCACTCATTATTAACAGACTACAATAAACTATTATAGCTTCCTGTTTTCTTAGGAATTGATTTATTTGAAGACTGGAGGGGGAACTGAATATGTGTTCTTTGGTTTTCTCTCTCTCCCTGCTTCTTTATTTTCCTTTGTCATAGATTATTCTTATACTGGCAAGATTTCTCTTGAAAGCAAAGCAGACGATGGAGAAAAGCAGTAGGAAGACTGAGTGTGGACAGGCTCAAGTTATTCTCTCCAACTTATTTGATCAATAATGATAATAATGTGTCATTTTATCCTTCTCTGAATCTATTAATGATCATAAACAAGAAGTGTTAATCTAAATTTAGCACTTAGTTGGAGTGATTTCAAGGGCTGAATTTAATGTTTAACAAAATGTAAAGGAAATTGGTTTATTGCTTAATCTGTACTTCTTTTGGTACTTTAGTTTTAGAGGTATTAGCATAAAATTACAAATAATATAATCAATGGGTTATAATCTTGTTATTGTTGGGTAATAGAAATGCATCTACTTGAACTGGAATACTTAAGCATGCATGACTTTTGGAAAGTTCTACAATTAAGGAGAAACAGTCCATTCTGCCTCAATCATGATGCTTTAAAAATATCAATTAGTGCTTGCCCTTAAGAACTAGACTCCTGTATTAATCCTCCCAAATAGTAATATTTCAAAAAGACATTTTGATATTTGTGGAATATCTCTATTTATATTCCCTCTATGTGTACTGGTCAAATATTTGATTGAATAAAATGAGAATCAATCTCCACTTTAAAGAATTTTTGCTTGACTGAACATGTTGAACAATGCAAAATGGAGACTTTTACATAAATGGCCCCAAACCAGAAGGACTGAAGAAATAAACAAAAATAATTTTAATCTTTTCAATTATTTTATTGATTAGAGTTAACATGTTTTTTTTGATGTGTTGTTCTACTATACAAATTTAATATTCATGTTCTGGAGTGAGTTAAGTGTTCTGAGTTTATTACATTATATTTTTCAGACAACACACCCAGTGATACATGAGGAATAATGCAAAAATTATAGTGTGATGAACAAACCATTTAAAAAAATTGTTTATATCGCTACAATTTACTTTTACAGGAATAAATCTATCGCTGAGTCTTTTAATTAGTTAGTTCTATAAACATTAGCCAGTAATTTAATTTCTGTTACATAACTTCTTAAATTTTTTAAAAAGTAATTCTTCACAGGTTGTTGGCACAAATAAGCATACTATTTTTAAAAAGGCAGATGTATGATGATGATACAATTTTTGTTTTAAGAGAACTTGAATATAAGACACAAAACGTAACAGAACAAAAACGTATTTATTTCCTCTGTGGATGAGATTTCTCAGTTTCTCTTTTTCTCTACCCCCTTTCCCCTCTTTCTTTTTAGAACTGATTGACTATTTCATTCATGAATAGAACTATAGAGCTTGCATTTTTAACTTCAGTATTTGTTCTGAAGTATTAGAAACTTTTAAATCACTTAACATTTACAATATTAAAGGAATAGGTACATTCCAGGTGACTTTGAAGTACAATTTCCTTTTGTAAAAGATAAAATCCCTTTTTAAAATTTTTCTTTGATTTTGCTTTGCCATTACAAGAAAAGATTAAATCTAAAAATATTTAGCAAAACAGTACCTTCGGATTCTGTTTCATCATGATTATCTCATAAGCAACATGACATAAATTTATTTCCAACTACACTTAGTAATCCTATTATATAGAATAGGGGTGAAAAGGTCCTTGTATTTGAATAGGACTATTGCTTAAATTGCCAACTGAATAATTCTGAACATACACTTAAACCTTATGAAATTTTATACTTCATAGGCATATTGCTCTTCCTTTATAAAATAACACCAATTTAAAAAAGAAAATATATAGCAAAGAATATACTACAGAAAATGCCTTTTTAAAACATGCTATGACTAAAACAAGCTACATGTTTTTGTATAGTTTTTAGTGTTCGCTTTTCAATTCTGGTTTATCTTTAGTTTAACTTACAAGAGTAAGTTAGTTGCTACTTCCATGTTACTTTTTAAAACCAATTTTATATTTTTTCAAACTTTGTTTAACCTCTAAAGGTTTAAACATTTGCAGTGCCAAACACAATATTCACTGTACTACTTTCATTTATTGTGATGTAGATTTAAGCAAATGATTTATGCTTATTGCATCTACTGCAGAGGTTGATATAGGAGGTTCCTTGAGCATGGGAGTTCTAGATCAGCCTGAGAAACAGAGCAGGGTCCTTAAAAAAATAAAATCATAAAAGAAGAATATACTGCTAGTTGCCTCTTATATAGTACAAAGGGACAGCAAACTGTTTAAAGGAATTTTGTGCCACCTTATTGTTGCATAACACTCTAAAAGAAGCTATAAGTTTAATATCATTCAGTAAACTTTGATACAAGGCTTACATGGCTAACAGGCATAACCATTTGTGAAGAAACTAGGAGTGTACAAAAATAAGGGAGCAAGAATTCATTTCTTCTCTCAGAAGAAAATCACTGGAGCTTTTCATTTGCCATCTTTAATAAAGATGCATTTTCACCATCTATGGTAAAATGGGATTGAATAGCAGTGTCTAACAGTCTAAAGAAAATTGGTGTTCCATGACAAGTTATCTTTGGTCATGTCTTTTCAATCCAAATTCAAGATGCCATTTTTAGTTTTATGCGGTTATCAAATGGTCTCATACTAGATCTCACAGATCTAGTTCTCTTTAGAATAAGGGTAACTTCAGTAAATTGATGTTCTGGAGCGAATTAAATCAGGTTTGTATTCTTTCTCATGTCTTCTATTTCCTTCTGCTGAAGACATTGATGAGATATGGAAAATCTATTTTAGTAATTCAGTGACAGAGCACTGTCAAAGAGATTTTTACTTGTTCTTTATATCACAGATTATTCAATATTTACTTAATGGATAATAATCTGTGAGTCCTTTCTCTTTGCAGTCTATAAAATAGCATATGGTATAGTAAATATTGTAATGTGTTGTTATGATAGAGCCACAGGTAAAATATTACATCAACCACAAGAAAAAAAATGATAATTTGATTACAAATAATGAATGCCTCCAAGGAAAATGTAGTATTTAAGCTGAATCTTTGAAACATGAGCAATATTTGACATTGACTTGAGCCAGAAACTACCATCCTGACCACTATTATACTTTCACCAACACTATACCAGTGATGTTTGCTGAAGCTTGAGTGGAAGAATGGTAAAATCATTGATGTGTTCCAAAAAATTTATTGGAACAATGCCTAAAATTAATGATTCATTTTTAAAAAGGTGGAAATGATGTTGAAGATGAAGGCCACAATGTCAGATCATCCACATCAGTTTGCAAGGAAAATATTCTTTTTTTTTTTAACTTTAAAATTTTTATTTTAAAACTGTGGGGTACAATTCGGGGTTAGGTATACAAATATTCACTGTGCAAGTACCCTTCTTGATGAGGTGTGTCCCTCCTTCCACAGGCAGATTCCCACTACTGTCAAACCCACCTTCCCATCCGCCCACCCCCTGAAGTTTACCACTACTGTTAATCCTTTTCTTATAGTGTTACAATAGTTGTTCAAGGTCCACTTATGAGTAAGAACATGTGATACTCAGTTCTTTGTTTCTGTGAAAGGTCACTCAGTATTAGAGACTCTAAGTTCATCCAGGTTGCTGCAAAGTTTATGATTTTGTTCTTCTTTATGGCTGCGTATTATTCCATTGTGTATATGTACCACATTTTTTTTATCTGGTCCTCTTTTGATGGGCAGCACGGTTGGTTCTCTGTTGTTGCTATTGTGAACAATGCTGCGATAAACATACATGTGCAGGTATCTTCTTTAAAGAGTGATTTGAGTTCTTCCAGATATATTCCCGGTAGGGGGATTGTGGGGTCATATGGAAGGTCGATTTTTCGAACTTTTAGGAAACTCCACGCTGTTTTCCACAGAGACTATACTAGTTTAAACTCCCACCAACAATGTAGATGTGTTCCCTTTTCACCACATCCTCTCCAGCATCTATTATTTTTGGGGTTATTAATGATGGCCACTCTGGAGTTAGATGGTATCTCAGTATAGTTTTAATTTACATTTATTTGATGACTAGTGAGGCTGAACATTTTTTCATGTATCTGTTGGCTGCTCATATGTCTTCTTTTGAGAACTGTCTATTCACATCTTTTGCCTATTTTGTAACGGGACTGTTTTGCTTTGTTTTGTTTTTTCCTTCTCAGCACATTTGAGTTGCTTGTAGATCCTAGATGTTAAGCCTTTGTCAGACATAGAGTTGGCAAATATATTTTCCCGGTCTGTGGGCTGTCTCCCTGCTCTCTTGATGGTTTCTTTGACTTTGCAGAAGCTTGTCAGTTTGATGAGGTCCCATTTGTCTATCTTCTCTCTTGTGGCTTGGGCACTCACGGTTTTGATCAGGAATTAGTTGTCAGTTCCAATTTCCATAAGAGTGTCTCCTGCATTTTCTAAGGTTCTTATAGTTTGAGGTTTTACATTTAGGTCTGTGATTCATTTAGAATTAATTTTTGTGTATGAGAGGTCCTATTTTAATCTTCATGTAGTCAGTCAGTTTTCCCAGCACTATTTACTGAATAGGTTCTCCTCTCTCCAGTGGTGGGTGGTAGAGGCTTTGTCGAAGATGAATTGGTTGAGAAATTGAGGTTTTGCTTCTGAAATCTCAATTCTATTTGATTTGTCTATATGCCCGTTTTTATACCAATACCAGGCTGTTTTGATTATTGTAGCTTTATAAACACATTTAAAGTCTGGGAGTGTGATACCTTCTGTGTTTTTTGTTTTGTTTTGTTTGCTTTTTGTTTGTTTGTTTGTTTTTTGCTGAGGAAAGTTTTGGCTATTTGTGGTCATTTATGTTTCCATTAGAATTTCATATTGTTGTTTCTAGGAGATGAATGTTGCTGGTAATTTGATGTGTATTGCATTAAATATGTAGATTGCCTTAGGTAGAATGGGCATCTTTAACAATGTCGATTCTTCCAATCCATGAACATGGAATATTCTTCCACTTGTTTGTGTCATCTATGATTTCTTTGAGCAGTGTTTTGTTGTTTTCATTGTAAAGGCCTTTCACGTCTCTGGTTAGGAAGATGCCAAGGTATTTCATTTTTTTGTGTGGGTATTGTGAATACAATTGTGCTTTTCATTTGAGTTTGTTTGTTTATTATTGGTTTACAGAAATGCAATTTTCTTTTGCACATTTATTTTATACTCTGAGAGATTGCCAAAGTCCTTTATCAGTGCAAGGAGGTTTTTGACAGATTCTCTTGAGTTTTCGAGGTATAGAATCATATCATCTGCAAAGAGGGATAACTTGATTTCCTCCTTTCCTATTTGGATACCTCTGAACCCTTCTCTTCTTTGATTGCTCTGGCTAGCACTTCCAATAAAATGTTGAACTGGAGAAATGAGAGAGGAAATCTTTGTCTTGTTCCAGTTTTCAAGGGAAATGGTTCCAATTTCTGTCTGTTTAGCAGTATGCTGATTCTTACTATTTAGAGGTATGTTCCATCTATGCCTATATGTTCAAGGGTTTTTATTAAGAAGGGGTAATGGATTTTATCAAAAGATTTTTCTGCATCTAATGATATAATCATGTGGTTTTTGTTTTTATGTCTGTTGGTGTATTTAACTATGTTTATCGGCTTACAAATGTTGAACCAGGCTTGCATCCCAGGGATGAAGCCTACTTGGTCATGGCGGATGATTTTTGATATGTGTTGTTGAATCCAGTTTGCTGAGATCTTTTTGAGAATTTTAGCCTCTATGTTCATCAAGAATATTGGCCTGTAGTTCTCTTTCCTTGTTGGATTTTTACCTGGCTTGGATATCAATGTGATGCTAGCTTCCTAAAATGTTTTGGGAAGAGTTTCATCTTTCTAATGGCCTAGAATACTTTCAATAGGATTGGTATCAGTTCCTTCTTATATGTTTTGTAGAATTCTGCTGGAAAGCCATCTGATCTAGACCTTTTCTTTAAAAGCAGTTTTCTTATGACATAATCAATTGCCTGGATTTTTATTGGTCTATTTAGGGTCTCAATTGCTTCTTGTTTCTACTTGGGGAGGTTGTGTGAGGTCAGAAAGTCCTCCATTTCCTTTAGGTTTTCAAGTCTGCTTCCATACAAGTATACATAGTAGTCTCCGATAATCTTTTGTATTTCTTCAGGGTCAGTTGTGACTTCATCTTTTGTGTTTCTGATTGTGTTTTTTAGGCTTTTTCTCTCTTTTTCTTGTTCAATCTAACTAGGGAAGCATCAATCTTGTTTATCCTTTCAAAGAACCAGCTTTTTGTTTCATTGATTTTTTTGTATTATCTTTCTGTCTTCTATGTCCCGGATTTGGGCTTTTATTTTGGTGATCTGGATTCTTTTTCTGAAGTTAGGGTTTTGGTGGTCTTGTTTTTCCAGCTTCCGTAGGCAACTTGTTAGGCTGTTAACTTGTGATCTTTCCATTTTCTTCATGTGTTTTTATAGAGATATGAATTTCCCTCTTACCACTGTTTTCATGGCATTCCAGAGGTTTTGGTAAGATTTTTTTCATTTTCATTTATTTCTAGGTACCTTTTAATCTCTGTTTTGATTTCCATGTAGATCCAGGAGTTGCTTAGCATCATACTGTTTAGTGTTTATGTCTTTGTGGGCTTTGGGGGAACTTTGTTAATGATGATATTTGTTTTTATTCCACTGTGGTCTGAGAAGGTGCAAGGCAAAATTTCAAACTTATGAAATTTGTTTATGCTTGATTTATGGCCAAGGATGTGGTCAGTCTTAGAGCACATTCCATGTGGTGATGAGTAGAATGTATATTCTGTGGTTATTGGGTGGAGTGTTCTGTAGGTATCGTTACATCCATTTGGTCTAGAGTCACATTGAAGTCTGGGATCTCCTTGCTGATTTTTTGTGTTGATGTTCTACCTAGGATTGTGTGTGGGGTATTTAAGTCCCCAGCTATGATAATGTTAGAGTCAATATATTTTTTAAGTTTTGCTAGAAGTTGCTTGATGAAAATTGGTGTTCCTATGTTGGGTGTATAAATGTTTAGAATGGATATTTCTTGTTGATAGATTGAAACTTTTATCATTATATAGTGATCTTTTGTATTCTTTTAAATTTTTGATGGCTTAAAGAGTATTTTATCTGACATTAAGATCTCAATTCCTGCTTCTTTTTTGTTCCATTTGCCTGAAATTTTGCTTCCCATCCTCTTACTTTGAATCTGTGAGTATCCTTTCTGGTGAGATGAGTCTCTTGGAGACAATATATTATTACCTCATGATATCTTATCCATTTTGTCAGTCTATGTATTTTCAGTGGTGTGTTTAGTCCATTTACATTCAGGCTAAATATTGATGTGAGAGTTTATCACTGTCATTAGGTTTTTATAGAGTTGTTGTTGTTCCTGTTTGTTTGTTGTCTTTCTTTTGATTTTTGGGTCTATTCATGTGTGTTTTTAATCTTTTTCTTGCACTCTTGTGAAGAACACTGTTGCTCTTTTTTCCCTTTCTTCTGTGTTTAATACTTTCTTAAGTGTTTCTTGTAGAGGTGGTCTAAGAGGTTGTGTAAATTCTTAGAGATTGAATATTTGGGAAATATTTTAATTCTCCCTCACTGATGAAGCTTAGCTTAGCTGTGTAGGTTTTTCTTGGTTGAAATTGTTTATCTTTGAGCACTTTGAAGATTGAGCTCCAAGCTCTCCTAGCCTGCAGTGTTTCTGTAGATAAATCTGCTGCTACTCTAATTGGTCTTTCCTGGTAGGTAGTCTGACCTTTTTATCTTGCTGCCTTGGAATTTTTTCTCTAATACCTAGTTCATTTAGGTGAATTACTAAATGTCTAGGAGTTCGTCTTCTCATCTGTTGTCTTGCAGGGGTTCTCTGAATAGTTGCATCACTGATGAGATGAGATAATTTTTCTTGAATAATTACATGGGGTGTTTGTTCCAGGGTGGTCTCTGTCTCTCTTTCTGCCTCAGGAAGTTCAATTACTCATAGGTTTGGCCTCTTGAAATAATTGCTCATCTCTTGAGGGTGTTGTTCTTTTTCAGTTTCTTTTCTATGTTTTTGACAGTTTGGGTTAGTTCTATATTTTGATTCTAAATCTCTGAGATTCTTTCTTCTGCTTGGCTAATCCTGCTTTCCATGATTATTAGTTTTATATTTATTTTATTCATAGTATTCTTACTGCTATCTCAGTTATCGACTCCTTCATAGTTTCCTCTTGTTTCTCCTCAATCTATTTATTCTCTCTATTAATGTCTTGATATCTGGGTTTGTAATTTGAGACCAATCTGGAGTCTCTTCATTATTTGCATTTCAAAGTCTGTTTTCTCAATGTCTGACTTCCCAGGGTTCTATGTGAGACCCATTTTCTTCTTTTGTTTTTCTTCGTTTGTGTAGATTTTCCTCTCCCCCACTTTTTTTCCTCTTCTTTAATTCTGTTGTTCAGGGATGGTTGGGTTGCTTTCACTTCTGTTTGCTCAGTTTCCTATTCTTCATTATGTGGATCCTCTGGCTTTGTTCAATTCTGAAGCTGGATTGTGGCTTGGGGGCTGTACTTTTTGCAATTTTGAGATTTAATTGGGGGGGAACTGTGATTAAAAATCTATCTGCTGATCCCAGTATCCAGCAACAGGGGTATGGGCACCCTGGGACCCACTTCTCACTGCCTTACAATCTGTCCATGCAGTGGGGGTATGGGTTTGCTCCATGAAAGCAAAATGAGGTAAACAAAAGGAAAATAATGGAAAAAGGAAGCGGGGGCAAGAGGAAGGTGGAGAGAGAGAAGAGTAAGAGGGAAAATAGACATACATACCTACTAACATATGAAAAGAGAGACAAAGACAGAAAGGAATAAAAAAAGTTAAATCATACAAACAAGCCTACAAACAAACAAACCAACACAGAACTCCCTATTGCTGTTCTCTTCCCATACACAAACAGGAAGTCTATGGGGGGAAAAAATAAGTAAAATAACAGAAACAAAGGAAGTATGAAAACATTATCAAAAACAGAAAGAAAGAGAGAAAGAAACCAAAACAAAAAAAGAAACAATAATGAGCAAAACAGACAAAAAATAAAAGTAAAAAAATAAAAACAAGGAACCAAACTCACTCTGAGGTTGTTCCTGTATGTCCAATGCCCTTTCAACTCTGATCTCTAGCTCTCATCGCAGGCTGATAGGGTTGCTCAAAGCTTGGGTCAGATGCCCCAGTACTACTCGGGAAGCAGAGTGGATCAGATCTGGACTCTCCCAGCTTTCTGCCTGTCAAGTCTGCCACTCAGATCTGACCTGTCTGTGTCTGATCCAGCATGGGGGAGGGACCTCTGTCTCTCCCAGTTTGATGAGACTACCTTAGGTTCCAAGTTGGAGGCTGGGTGGACCTGGGTGGAGCTGGGCGGGGCAATGGAGGTTTCTGCCTGGTCCTAGGACAAGGAAAATGGTTGTGGTTGAAGTTTCTTCACCAGGCATGGAGCTCCTCTCCAGCTTTCCCCAGTCTTCTCTCTCTCCACTGATCATATTCAGGGGTTCTGCTGATTTGTTATAACAAGTGATGGTGTGAACCAGGCGCCAGGCAATGAGAATCAACTGGACTTGGCAGACTCTTCTCAGGACATCCACAAATAGCAGATGATCTTGCCTGCCTATAGCTCAAATTTCAGGGTGGTAGGGTCTTGCAGTCACCTTCAGAGAAGGGGCCAGGGTGCATGAATGCGATTCTCCACACAGATGAACTTTCACTCTCCCACCAGCACACACCTACATGCAGAGAGTCTCTATGGAAGCTTGCTTTTGCAGAGACTCACTTTTCTACTGGTCCAGTTGCCATCTTCTCCCAACCCCCCAAAAAAATTCATTTTGTTAGACTCTAATTGAAGAGGACCATTGATTAATAGCAAAAACAATAGCCAATACCACAGACATCTCATTTGGCCCAGTTTACACAATTCTGACTGAAAAGTTAAAGTTGAGCAAAATTTCACTGACTGGGTGCCAAAACTGCTTTGCTGAGATTTAGCAAAATACAAGAGCAAAGTGTTCAATGGAAATTTTAAACAAGTGGGATCAAGATTCTGAAGCATTTCTTCAAAAATTTGTAACAGGAGATAAAATGACTTTACCCATATGAACCTGAAGAAAAAGCACAATTAAATCAATGGCTACCAGAGGTGAAATGGTCCAGTCAAGCAAAAGCAGATGGGTCAAGGGCAAAGGTCATGGCAACATTCTGATGCCTTGGCTTGCTCAAAAATGTTACTTATTGAGTTTCTAGAGGGCCAAAGAACCTTAGCATCTGCTTATTTTGTGAAAGTTAGCCAAAGCTTTAGCAGAAAATAATGTTCAGGATAGCTTCTCCAGACAGTCTTTCTCTACCACGACAATACTTTTGCTCATTCCTCTCATCAAACAAGGGAAATTTTTGAGAGTTTCCATGGGAAATATTTAAGCATCTATTTTATTGTCCTGATTTGGCTATGTCTGATTTCTTTTTGTTTCCTAATCTTAAAATAGAGACCTCATCTCTACAATAAATAAAAAATTAGCCAAGTGTGGTAGCACACACCTGTAGTTCCAGCTACTTAGAAGGCTGAGGAGGAAGGATCACTGAAGCCCAGCAGGTGGAGCCTGCAGTGGCCGGGAGCAGCCACTGTACTCTAGTCTGGGCGACAGAGTGAGACTCCAACTCAAAAAAAAAAAATGTAAAAAGATGACGTCGACATGGTTAAATGCTATGAATCCTCAGTTCTCTAGGAATGGGCTAAATGGCAAGTATCATTACTTACAAAAGTGTCTTGATCACATGGAGCTTATGTTGATAAGTAAATTGTATATTTTCCATTTTTATCTTTTAATTCAATGTTTCTACAAACCTTTTAAAATCCCCTCATATAATCAAATCACTTCTTCAATAAGTAAATGATCCTAAAATGTTTCATCAAAACCAACCGAATAATTGATGGAGATCTTTGTTAAAATTTTTTTAAGGATTTCAAGATGGTGGCAGTAAAACATTAAGCCAAACTCAGGTCCTTCTGAGTGTGAGTTCTGTGTGTGACTGCATAGTTTGTGTGCCCATTAAATCACCACAAATTAGACTAAGAAAAACTATAGGAAGAATATCAGAGAATTTTTGCCTAGATACAGTAAGGAAGGTCCCAAATTATTTCTCCAAATTCAAAATTATTTTGGAATATTAACATTATAGGGGAAAACAGTTCAACAATATGTATCATAAAATACAGTTATTCATGAAAAGAGATACTGCTTTTAGCCAGACTCCACAGTATCTAAGAAGAAAAGGGTTTGGTGACAGACATATCCAGGTCATAGGAAACTTGTTTACTGAGACAAGTTTTCTCTCAATCGTAAGATTCTAGTAAAATTTAATGGCAGGAAAAAGTACATAACTGTCATATAGCTGTAAACATAATATTTGTAAATATCACAAGAAATCCCTAACTAGATAAAACTCTTTCAATTAACAGTGAAAGAAAATGCTCGATATGTTTAGACATCAGGGAGAATGATTTTTGTTGTTGTTGTTTTTTGTTTGTTTGCTTTTCTGGATAACCCTTGAGGTAAATTAATAGGTCAGGAAAAGTGGTAGAGATTTAATTTGTTGCTTAGAATGGGTATATTATCAAATTTTAATATGAAGTAAAAATCTTTAAAACAGGAGCCCTCGAGAGCATCAGCCAACATGAAAATTTGGAAAGCCTAATTATCTATCCCATATCTGAGATGCAATAGTGAGGAAATTATCACATGTATGTGAATGGGTCAAAGATTTTCCTTTTGTCCATAATAAAAAAAAAATGTCATTATAGTAAGTGAATAAGAGTAAATAATAGAATATTTAATCAAGGTCTTCTTCTTCTTATTATTATTATTTTGAGTTGGAGTCTCACTCTGTCGCCCAGACTGGAGTGCAGTGGCTGCACCCGGACACTGCAGCCTCGACCTGCTGGGCTCCGGCGATCCTTCCACCTCAGCCTTCCAAGTAGCTGGAACTACAGGCATGCGCTAGCATGCCCGGCTAATTTTTTGATTTATTGTAGAGATGAGGTCTTGCCAAGTTGCCCAGGCAGGTCTCGAACCCACGGGCTCAGGCAATCCACTCACCTCAGCCTCCCAAAGCGCAGGATTATAGGCTGAGCCAAAGAGTCCAGCTAAGGCCTTATTTTTATGAGTGAAAATGTCATCAGAAGTTCTGTTATTAAATATAAACCACATTTACAGACATTCATGCAAAAGGAAGCAGGATTTTACCAAACAATTAACAAATGTACAGTTAGTCTTCTGAGAAAGTTGTCTTCAAACAGAAAGCTAATTTGGCTTCATTAATTGTAATTTTATTTCATTCTTAAGGTCATTATAGCCATACTATGTTTAATTTTCCTGAGGCTATTTGGAAAATAAACTACAGTTCTATAGGACAAAAGTTTTATTTTGAAATATGTTTCTCCTGTGAATTCAGAACAGTTAGTTAGTAATACAATCATTCTAGAAAACAGGCTAAAACCATACTAGAGGTTACTTGAGTTAATCATAACTGACTCAATTTTGATACCCAAAGATTGTTTTATTTTAGTGCAAAGTACTACTTTTCCACTGCATTATGTTGTGACTTAACAGGTCCTCTGTATGTTAGTTATATGATATAATCTGACAATTATTGGGGGGGTAAATAAAAGATAATCTAGTGCAAAGCATAGCAGAAAAAAGTACTCAATTAGCAGTGGAAATTATAATTCTAAACTTTCCTCTTCCATGTTCAAAACATTTTCCTCTAAACATCTCATTTACTTTTTTCTAAATATTTTTACATTATTGAAAAAGGCGAAATTTTAAACAATACAATTATTTTATTTCTAACATCTAGCATCTACTATATTCACACCAAATAAGACTGTATAATTTTTTGATTACTGATGTGCTTTTATTTTCAGGAAATATTATCCACAGTTTTATTTCAGTAATTTTAAAATCCAGCCGGACTTGGTTCAAATTTTTCTAATTGATTCAAAAATATGTTTAATAGACAGTTTATTCAGACCAGACTTAGATTTCATTTAGTTTTTCTCAAGTTTCTAAATTTTTCAAAAGTGTTGTTTCTTTCCTCTCTCCCTCCCCTTCCTCCTCCCTTCCATCCCTCCCTCCCTCTCTCCCTCTCTCTCTCTCTCTCTCTGTCTCTCTCTCTTTCTTTCTTTCCATTATCGTTTGGAGACAGGATACTCAATTGTGCTGAATGTTCCACATTCTGCATTTGGTTTGTTGCTCATTGTTTCTGTTGTTAATCTGGTTCCTTTCATTCTTTTTTTTTTTTTTTTTTTTTGAGTTGGAGTCTCACTCTGTCGCCCAGACTGGAGTGCAGTGGCCTCGACCTGCTGGGCTCCGGCGATCCTTCCGCCTCAGCCTTCCAAGTAGCTGATGTGCTACCACGCCCGGCTGATTTTTTGGTTTATTGTAGAGATAAGGTCTTGCTGCCCAGGCGGGTCTCGAACCCGCGGGCTCAGGCAATCCACTCACCTCAGCCTCCCAAAGGCGCGGGATTACAGGCTGGGCCACGGAGCCCGGCTCTCTTTCTCTTCTTTATTCAAGGCATGACTAATGGAATGATAGACCAAGTTGAACCGTTTTGGCTAAAAATATAGAACAGGTGATGCTTAGTCTCCACTTGTCTCTCATCAGAAAAGCAATATTTCTAATTTATCCAATATTTGTGATCAAATAATTGACTTCTGTGTCAGAGTTTGAGTTCTCCTTTCTTTAGTAATAGTTTCTATTTTCCCCTTATCAAAGAATAATCTATGTACAAGTTCATGTGAAAATTTGCTCTGTACAAATTTTCTATGAAACTATCATGTAACTATTATAACAATTTAAATGTATTCTTGAATCAATGATTAGTTTGTGGCATATGATTTTCTTTCCTATTGCTATTATTTGTTTCACAATTATCATGAGCATTTTTCAATAAGATAACAATTTCTGTTGTTAATAGGGACTATTTGCTCATGCAGGATTAATGTGTAAACTTCTCCTTAATTACCTATTTTTAAAGGAAAGACTTGTTTGAATATCTTTCTCAGATATTATGAGATTATATTTTATTATTTTGAATATCATTATACACCTATGAATTTTAATCAGTTTGATGCTTATAATACACTGATTACTATTCTTGATTTTTATATAATTACAACCTTATCCAGTGGCAATTTCTTCAAATTGTCAAAATCAAACCAACTGTTGAAAGGTACCTTACTTTTTTGTGCCTCCTTGTCACAGGCTCTCCTTATTCTTTTTCTAACCCAAACCACAATTCAACCATTTATTCAGGCTCAGTGTCCTAAGGTAGGTAAATGTCATTAGAAGCTATAATTTGAGATCTTGAAGTTATCGTTGTTATTAAGGTAATAGTTTTAGGCATTTCAATGAAATATTTAAAAATCATGAGTTTGCATCTGGAGTATCAATTCAATTTCATTTCATTTCATTACATTTTTCAAAAATATTTTTCCTTTTGTAATATGGCATATTAGAGAGCAGTGGCTAATAACAAACCCAATACCTAAATGTCTCTTAAAACAAACAAAATTTCTTGTCCATATTATTAGAGACTACAAGTAAGCTGCAACTTAGCAGCTTGGCCCAGCTTGACTCAAGATGTTTTCTTTTTTTTTTTTTTTTTTTTTCATTAATCAGTATTTTTTATTATGGTTTTGTGGGGTACAGTTAAGGGTTAGGTGTACAATGACGTTTCATACAGGCACCCAGTAGATAAGAAATGTTTTCCCATCCCCCGACAGATATTTGCTACTGTTAATCCCATCCCCCTCCCCCCCATAGTTTCCCAGTACCATCAGTCATTTTCTTATAGTATTGCATTGGATGTTCAAGGTCCATTATATGAGTGAGAACATGTGATATTCGGATTTTTGTTTTTGTGAGAGGTCACTCAGTATTATAGACTCTAGTTCCATCCAGGTTGCAGCGAAATTCATGATTTTGTTCTTTTTTATGGCTGCGTAGTTTTCTATCGTGTATATGTACCACGTTTTTTTAATCCAGTCCTCTTTTGATGGGCAGCATGGTTGTTTCCAGGTTCTTGCTATTGTGAACAATGCTGCGATAAACATACGTGTGCAGGTATCTTTTTTATAGAGTGATTTGTGTTCTTCAGGATATATTCCCAGTAGGGGGATTGCAGGGTCATATGGAAGGTCAATTTTTAGAGCTTTTAGGAATCGCCACACTGCTTTCCACAGAGGTTGCACTAATTTACACTCCCACCAACAGTGTAGAAGTGTTCCCTTTTCACCACACCCTCTCCAGCAGCTGTTATTTTTTGAGTTGATAATTGCCATTCTGACTGGAGTTAGGTGATATCTCGGTGTGGTTTTGATTTGCATCTCCCTGATGATTAGTGAGGTTGAGCATTTCTTCATGTGTTTGTTGTCTTCTTTTGTGAAGTGTCTGTTCATGTCTTTTGCCCATTTTATAATGGGGTTGATTGTTTTCTTCTTTTCAGTACGTTTCAGTTCCTTGTAGATCCAGGATGTTAAGCCTTTGTCAGACCTAGAGTTGGCAAATACTTTTTCCCAGTCTGTAGGCCGTCTCCCTGCTCTCTTGATGGTT
>NW_007258051.1:0-2134 GCF_000164805.1 Carlito syrichta | reverse complement strand
GTCCTGTGGGTTTCGGGTTTTGTACAGAAATTGGATGCCAGTTCCGATTTCCATGAGAGTATTTCCTTCCTTTTCTAAGGTTCTTATGGTTTGAGGTTTTACATTTAGGTCTCTGATCCATTTGGAGTTAACCTTTGTGCATGGGGATAGATAGGGGTCCTGTTTCAATCTTCTGCATGTGGTCAGCCAATTTTCCCAGCACCATTTACTGAACAGGTTCTCCTCTCCCCATTGGTAGGTGGTGGGGGCTTTGTCGAAGATGAGTTGGTTGAGAAATTGAGGTTTTGCTTCTGGAATCTCAATTCTGTTCCATTGATCTATATGCCTGTTCCTGTACCAATACCAAGCTGTTTTGATGATTGTAGCTTTATAGTAAAGTTTGAAATCTGGTATTGTGATACCACCTGCTTTGTTTTTTTTGCTGAGGATTGTTCTGGCTATTCTTGGATGTTTGTGTTTCCATATGAATTCCTGTGTTGTTTTTTCTAGGTCTGAGAAGAATGTTGTTGGTAATTTAATGGGTATTGCATTGAATTTGTAGATTGCCTTAGGTAAGATGGACATCTTCACAATGTTGATTCTTCCGATCCATGAGCATGGGATATTTTTCCACTTGTTCATGTCGGCTTTGATTTCTTTGAGCAGTGTTTTGTAATTTTCATTGTAAAGGTCTTTCACGTCTCTGGTTAGGAAGATGCCAAGGTATTTCATTTTTTTTGTGGCTATTGTGAATGGAACTGTGTTTTTTATTTGGGTTTCTGTTTGTTTATTATTGGTGTAGAGAAATGCGATTGTCTTTTGTACATTTATTTTGTATCCTGAGATTTTGCCAAAGGCTTTTATCAATGTAAGGAGGCCTTTGACAGATTCTCTTGGGTTTTCAAGGTACACCATCATATCATCTGCATAGAGAGATAACTTGACTTCCTCTTTTCCTATTTGAATACCTCTGATTGCCTCCTCTTCTCTGATTGCTTTAGCCAGGACTTCCAATACTATGTTGAACAGGAGGGGAGAGAGTGGGCATCCTTGTCTAGTTCCAGTTTTCAGGGGAATTGGTTCCAATTTTTGTCCATTTAGGAGTATGCTGGCTGTGGGTTTCTCGTAGATGGCTTTTACTATTTTGAGGTATGTCCCCCGTATGCCTAGATGTTCAAGGGTTTTTATCAAGAAGCGGTGCTGGATTTTATCAAAAGCTTTTTCTGCATCTAGTGATATGATCATGTGGTTTTTGTTTTGACATCTGTTGATGTATTTAATTACATTTATGGTTTTACGAATATTGAACCAGACTTGCACGCCAGGAATGAAGCCTACTTGGTCATGATGGATGATTTTTGAGATGTATTGCTGAATCTGGTTTGCTAGGATCTTGTTGAGAATTTTAGCATCTATGTTCATCAAAGATATTGGCCTGTAGTTCTCTTTCTTTGTTGGATCTTTACCTGGCTTGGGTATCAATGTGATGTTGGCTTCGTAAAATGATTTGGGGAGAGTTCCATCTTTTTCAATCGCCTGGAATACCTTCAGTAGGATTGGTATCAGCTCTTCCTTAAATGTCTTGTAGAATTCTGCTGGAAAGTCATCTGGACCAGGGCTTTTTTTGTAGGAAGTTTTCTTATTACGTGGTCGATTTCCTTGATTGTTATTGGTCTATTTAGGGTCTCAATTTCTTCTTGTTCCAACCTAGGTAGGTTGTGTGATGTCAGAAAGTCTTCCATTTCCTTCTGGTTTTCAAGTTTGTTTCCATACAAGTGTACGTAGTAGTCTCTAATGATCTTTTGTATTTCTTCAGGGTCAGATGTGACTTCATCTTTTGTGTTTCTGATTATGCTTATTTGGTTTTTTTCTCGTTTTTTGTTGGTCAGTCTAGCTAGGGGACCATCAATCTTGTTTACCCTTTTGAAGAACCAGCTTTTTGTTTCATTGATTTTTTTGTATTATCTTTTTGTCTTCTATGTCCTGGATTTGGGTTTTTATTTTGGTGATCTGGATTCTTCTGTGAAATTAGGGTTTTTGTGGTCTTGCTTTTCCAGCTTCTTTAGGTGGCTTGTTAGGTTGTCAATTTCTGTTCCTTCCATTTTCCTCATGTGTGTTTGTAGGGATATAAATTCCCCTCTTATTACAGCTTTTA
>NW_007258050.1:2239-3864 GCF_000164805.1 Carlito syrichta | reverse complement strand
AATACTATGTTGAACAGGAGGGGTGAGAGTGGGCATCCTTGTCTTGTTCTAGTTTTCAGGGGAAATGGTTTCCATTTTTGTCCATTTAGGAGTATGCTGGCTGTGGGTTTCTCGTAGATGGCTTTTACTATTTTGAGCTATGTTCCCTGTATGCCTAGATGTTTGAGGGTTTTTATCAAGAAGGGGTGCTGGATTTTATCAAAAGCTTTTTCTGCATCTAATGATACAATCATGTGGTTTTTGTTTTGACATCTGTTGATGTATATAATTACATTTATAGTTTTACGAATGTTGATCCAGCCTTGCATCCCAGGAATGAAGCCTACTTGGTCACGATGGATGATTTTTGAGATGTATTGCTGAATCCAGTTTGCTAGGATCTTGTTGAGAATTTTTGCATCTATGGTCTTCAAAGATATTGGCCTGTAGTTCTCTTTCTTTGTTGGATCTTTACCTGTCTTGGGTATCAATGTGATGTTGGCTTCGTAAAATGATTTGGGGGAGAGTTCTATCTTTTTCAATCGCCTGGAATACCTTCAGTAGGATTGGTGTCAGCTCCTCCTTAAATGTCTTGTAGAATTCTGCTGGAAAGCCATCTTGACCAGGGCTTCTTTTTTGTAGGTAGTTTTCTTATGATGTAGTCAATTTCCTTGATTGTTATTGGTCTATTTGGGGGTCTCAATTTCTTCTTGTTCCAACCTAGGTAGGTTGTGTGATGTCAGAAAGTCCTCCATTTCCTTAAGGTTTTCAAGTTTGTTTCCATACAAATGTACGTAGTAGTCTTTAATGATCTTTTGTATTTCTTCAGGGTCAGATGTGACTTCATCTTTTCTGTTTCTGATTATGCTTATTTGGTTTTTTTCTCACTTTTTCCTGGTCAGTCTAGCTAGGGTATCATCGATCTTGTTTATCCTTTTGAAGAACCAGCTTTTTGTTTCATTGATTTTTTGTATTATCTTTTTGCCTTCTGTGTCCTGGATTTGGGCTTTTATTTTGGTGATCTGGATTCTTCTGCTGAAATTAGGGTTTTTGTGGTCTTGCTTTTCGAGCTTCCTTAGGTGGCTTGTTAGGCTGTTAATTTGTGTTCCTTCAATTTTCTTCATATGTGTTTGTAGGGATATAAATTCCCTTCTTACTGAAGCTTTCTAGGCATCCCAGAGATTTTGGTAAGATGTTTCTTCATTTTCATTTGTTTCCAGGTATTTTTGTTCTCTGTTTTGATTTCATCATTGACCCAGGAGTTGTTTAGCATCATGCTGTTTAGTGTCCATGTCTTTGTGGGTTTGGGGGAACCTTGTTAATGGCAATGTTTATTTTTATTCCACTGTGGTCTGAGAAGTTGCATGGTAAAATTTCAGTCCTTTTAAATTTGCTTATGCTTGATTTATGTCCAATTATGTGATTGATCTTAGAATATGTTCCATGCAGTGATGCGTAGAATGTGTATTCTGTGGTCTTTGAATGGAGTGTTCTGTAGGTATCAATTAAGTCCATTTGGTCTAGAGTCTCAGTGAGGTTCCAGATCTCCTTGCTGACTTTTTGTCCTGATGATCTGTCTAGGGTTTTGAGTGGGGTATTAAAGTCCCCAGCTATGATGGTGTTAGAGTCAATATCTTTCTTTAGTT
>NW_007258050.1:0-1308 GCF_000164805.1 Carlito syrichta | reverse complement strand
CAGAGATTCTCTGAATCTCTTGTTTTTGAATTTTTGCATTACAGATTAGATAAGGGAAGTTTTCTTGAATGATCTCATGGAAAGTTTGTTCCAGTGTGGTCTCTGTTTCTCTTTCTGCCTCAGGAAGGTCAATTACTCTTAGGTTAGACCTCTTGAGGTAATCACTCATCTCTTGAATGTTTTGTTCTGTCTTTTTTAGCTTATTTTCTGTGTTTTTAAGAGTTTGGCTTATTTCTATATTTTGGTCCTCAAGCTCTGAGATTCTTTCTTCTGCTTGGGTAATTCTGCTTTCCATGCTTATCAGTTTGTTATTTATTTCATTCACAGTATTCTTTATTACTGTTATCTCAGATGTCAGCTCCTTCCTAGTTTCTTCTTGTGTCTCCTCAATTCTTTTTAATCTCTTCATTATTGTGTTGATATCTACACTTGTAGTTTGAGATCCTTCATTCTGGGGGCTCTTCATTGTTTGCATTCTGAAGTCAGTTTTCTCAATGTCTGACCTCCCAGGTGTCTGGGGAGACCCATACTCTTCTTTTGGTTTTTCTTCATTTGTGTAGATTTTTCTCTCTCTCCCCTTTCCCTCCACTTCTTTAATTTTGTTTTTGAGGGATGGTGGGGTTTCTTTTATTTCTCTTCTGCAATATCCTGTTCTTCCTTATGAGGGTCTTCTGGCTTTGTTCACTTTTCCCTCTGCTTTACAGTCTGTCTATTCAGCAGTATGCAGTCTTGGTCCCTAGATTTAAAAAGGGGGCATATAAAAGAGGAAAATAATGGAGGAAGGGGGGTCAATAGGGAGTTAGAAAGAGAGAAGTGCGAGAGGGAAAACAGATATACATACCAACTATCAGGTGAGAAAGAGACACAAGGCCAGGAAGAAGTGAAGAAAGACACGTAAGAGAGATTCCCTAAAGAGTACTGATAGCTACACAGAGACAGGCCAATAAAATCAAGAAACAGTGTAATTCAGAAGGCAAACAACAAACATGATCAAAACCAACAGTTACAATGATAAAATCATGAGTCAAAATAAGCGATCAGATTAAAGTCACTTCTCTGATCTCTGATTCTGGCCTCTCCCCTTTGTTTTTCGTTGCATCGTAGGGGTGGGACTTTGTCTGCTGTTTTGCGCCATTACCTTAGGAACTGAGGTAAAGTTTGTTGATAGGTGGGTGGGGCAATGGAAGTCTCTGCCTGGAAAATGGCGAGGCAGTTTATACAGATCTGTTTTTCTCCACTTGTCTGGGTCCCCCAGCTTGGGGTCTCATGCTGAGTGCCTCAGCCAGAATGGGCCTGGGGCTCCAGATC
>NW_007258049.1:5019-6575 GCF_000164805.1 Carlito syrichta | reverse complement strand
TCAGCCTCTTCTAGGTAGTTTGCTCTGTGAAAGTGTAGGTAAATATTTCACTGATTATATTGAAAAAATATTTTTTATTTTTAGTATATTTATTTATTTATTTTTGAGTTGGAGTCTCACTGTCATCCAGACTAGAAGTCACTGGTTGCCTCCAGCCACTGCTGTCTCGACCTGCGGGGCTCCGGCGATCCTTTCACCTCAGCCTTCCAAGTAGCTGGAAGTACAGGCGCATGCTACCATGCCCGACTAATTTTTTGATTTACTGTAGAGATGAAGTCTCGCCAAGTTGCTCAGGCGGGTCTTGAACCCACGGGCTCAGGCAATCCACTCACGTCGGCCTCCCAAAGTGCTGGGATCACATGCTGAGCTACCGAGCCCAGCAAGAAATATTTTTTAAGGATCATGTATGAATTTAGACTGTATCTCAAAAGTATTGATCTCTTAGACAAGATCAGATGTCTGTGCTACACTGTTCTTTATCTTGAGGGCATGTGACTATACATTATGCATGTAGCATATGTACACATGTGTATTCATATTTGGAGGTGTTTCTAAATAGGAAGAGGCAATGAACAACCATGTTGTTCTTTCAGACTTGATCCCCAAAACTTTTCCTTTCTTCCATTTATGGTGGAATCTAGGAAAGAAAATACCGTCATTAATAGAAGCTGTGATAATGACACATGAATACAAGAACTTTGTACTTGCAAATTAATCTATGGGATTTTTGGCTGTGTCTATTACCAAAATCGCTACTCTTTAATCATAAAACACAAACAAGGAAATATGATCCTTGTCTGTCCCGCAGGTTTAGCTCATGTGAGAAAAAAAGTGTAATCAATAATCTGCAAATGAGTACAAAAATATAGTTAGAACGAATAAGACCTAGTATTCGATTGAGAAAAGGCTGGCTATAAAAAACAACATTCTCTATTTTAAAATATCGAAAAGAGTGGAATGAGAATACTTTTTGCATAAAGAAATTATAAATTCTTGAGGTGATACACATCCCAATTGCACTGATTTGATGATTAATCCTTGTATGCATGTATCCAACATCACATGTGCCCCATAAATTTATAAATCTATCATATAATTCATGTACACATAACTAAATATAAAAAAATTAAAAATTGAGGTCTATATCAAATTCAATGTAGTCTAATCAATTAAACAGTATTTAGTCATTATTTAATATTTTGGGGGTATTTTTTAATTCTGCATGCTCATGGTCTTAAAAATTATTTGTCCTTTAAATGTATTGAAAATTTTAAGTCAGTTATATTGAGAGATATCTGACAGGCTGTTTCGTCAATTTTTTTTTTTTTTGAGTTGGAGTCTCACTCTGTCGCCCAGACTGGAGTGCAGTGGGCGCTCCCGGCCACCGCAGCCTCGACCTGCTGGACTCCGGCGATCCTTCCGCCTCAGCCTTCCGAGTAGCCGGAATTACAGGTGCGAGCTACCAAGACTGGCTAATTTTTTGATTTTATTGTAGAGATGAGGACTCGCCTGCCCATGCGGGTCTCGAATCCGCGGGCTCAGGCAATCCACTCACC
>NW_007258049.1:0-3576 GCF_000164805.1 Carlito syrichta | reverse complement strand
GACTGTCTCTTTATTTTAAAGCTGTAAACAGACTTATTATTTGCTACTTAGTGAGGAAAAGTCTGTATCACCAAAGCTGTTCTCTGTAGAAACATTCTTGAAAACATAACAAAAACCAGTGTGTCTTGCTCACAAGATATGTGAAAGCATAAGAGACCAATGAGAAAGAAAATTATCTGCTAGCATTATCTACTAGTTCCAATTTTTCTCTATAATTTCTAAAGCTGTTTATTGATTTTTCTCCTCTCTATAGATCATATGTGTCTCATTTTTTGAAAGTCAGGCGATTTTTGACTAGATGTTAGACAATTTTATTGTAGGATTTATTCTGAGGGATTTTGGACTTTCTTTAGATATATAATTCAGTTTTCATGTTTCTTAGAAAAAAATTGGCACTTGGCACTCTAGAGGTTGACTTCTCTACCTCTTGTCCTCCAGAGCAGGCATTACTACAAGTCTAGTATAGCCCAAATACTGATGCTACTGAGGTAATATTCATCTAAATGTTCTTTCTAATATCTATATGGAGACCTTTCCATTTGCACTGACAAAAACATGAAGTATTCCCTGTTCTGTTTGTACGCAGGGAATTCTTTAGACTATTGCTCTCTGATTGTAATTTTCTGGCTTTGAAGAAATTCACATAGGAACAGATTAGAACTCAGTCAAAGGCTCATGGGAACTCTGTGAAGGTTTCTGAATCTCAATTTTTCTATAGCTCCTTCTCCTACAGTATTCTGCTCCACAAATTCTAATTGCCTTCAACTTCCTCTACTCTGATGTATTTTTTCTTAATCTTACAATAATGTAAGTTAGGCTTGTTTGTTTGTTTGTTTGTTTTACTCTGTGTGGTGACCTGAAAACTGCAGGCAGTAAGCTGACGTAATTTGAGAGCTCACCTCATTGTTTTTCTTTCTCTTTGTGACAGTAGTGATTTGATATTTGTTTCCAATATGTAGCTACTTTTGTTACATATGTTTTGTTGGGTTTCCTAGTTGCTTACAGTAGATAGATACGTCGTGTTTCTTGTTCTAGATTACTGTCTGAGACTAGAGTAATCAATCAGAAAGGCGGTGCCGATCTCTTTTCTTTCTTTCTTTTTGATTTGGAGTCTCGCTCTGTCGCCCAGGCTGGAGTGCAGTGGCTGCTCCCAACCACCGCAGCCTGGACCTGCTGGGCTCTGGCGCTCCTTCCGCCTCAGCCTTCCGAGTAGCTGGAACGACAGGCTTACGCTACCACGCCCGGCTAAGTTTGGATTTATTGTATAGATGAGATCTTGCCAAGTTGCCCAGGTGGTTCTCGAACCCACGGGCTCAGGCAATCCACTCACCTTGGCCTCCCAAGCGCGAGATTATAGGCTGAGCCACGGAGCCCGGCTCCTATCTCTTTTCTTTTAGTTAACATCCATATTTTGAGCCAACGTTATTTACATTTATTCCTATATCAAATTAGAAACTCTGAAATTTTAAATTTTACTGTGGCTGACTCTGACTTCAAAAGGAAATCGATGAGCATAGAAATATATCAAACATGAAATGCAGTTATTTCTAGGCAGAGGTATTATTCAAGATATATAAAAACCACATAAAAGCAAAATTTTTAACACACACATACGTATATTTTTCATGGCTCTATTATTTCTTACACTAGATAGGGGCCATTGGATACCCTACTATATTTATTCTAAGTTCTCATTAACATATTGTAAACAGTTTGACAGGTTTTCACTTGCATATCAAGTGTGAGCTTTTTTTTTTTTTTTTTTTTGAGTTGGAGTCTCACTCTGTCGCCCTCCGGCGATCCTTCCACCTCATCCTTCCTAGTAGCCGGAATTACAGGCCCGTGCTACCACGCCCGGCTGATATTTTTTATTTTTATTGTAGAGATGAGGTCTCGCCTGCCCAGGCGGGTCTCGAACCCGCGGGCTCAGGCAATCCACTCACCTCAGCCTCCCAAAGGCACGGGATTACAGGCTGAGCCACATATGAAACACAATCCTGACTATGTAAAGACTATCAATTCGCATTTTTGTTGCATAAAAAGTCAATTTCCTGTTTTTATATTCATAAGCATGCTCTTACTTCAATGTTTTTTTAGTGTATTTTTATTTCTTTTTATTTTTATTTTTGAGTTGGAGTCTCACTGTGTCGCCCAGACTGGAGTGCAGTGGCCGCTCCCGGCCACCGCCGCCTCACCTGCTGGGCTTCAGCGATCTTCCGCCTCAGCCTTCCAAGTAGCTGGAACTATAGTCGCGCGCTACCACGCCCGGCTGATTTTTTTTTAATTTATTGTAGAAGTGCGGTCTTGTCAAGTTGCCCAGGAGGATCTCGACCCAACGATCTCAGGCAAGCAACTCACCTCAGCCTCCCAAAAGCGCGGGATTACAGGCTGAGCCACCGAGCCCAGCTTTGTCTGTATTTTTAAAAGTTGTAAGGTCTCAGAGAATCAGGGAACTTGCCATACTAAATTTCAACTGTTTTTTTTTTTTTTTGAGTTGGAGTCTCACTCTGTCGCCCAGACTGGCGTGCAGTGTCCGCTCCCAGCCACCGCAGCCTCGACCTGCTGGGCTCCGGCGATCCTTCCGCCTCAGCCTTCTGAGTAGCCGGAATTACAGGTGTGCGCTACGAAGCCTGGCTAATTTTTTGATTTTATTGTAGAGGTGAGGTCTCGCTGCCCAGGCGGGTCTCGAACCCGCGGGCTCAGGCAATCCACTCACCTCAGCCTCCCAAAGGTGTGGGATTACAGGCTGAGCCACCGAGCCCGGCTAGCTACTTTTTAACTTAATTTTGTTTTTATTTCAACATTGTGGGGTGCAATTCAGAATTAGGTACACAAATATTTATTGTGCAGGTACCCTTATTGATGAGTTGTCCCACCCTTCCCCATTTCTACTACTGTAAATCCCACCTCCCTGCCCCACTACCTTCCCCAGTTTCCTGCTACACTCAATCATTTATTATAGTATTAAAGTAGTTGTCAAAGGTCCCCTGATGAATGAGCACATTTGAAGTACATCTTCCCATTCCTATGCCTCTCCACCAGCTGCTGGCAATCAACATTCTACCCTTTTCTTCTATAATTTTAGCTTTTTCTTTCATTTTTTACTTAGTATGATGTCCTGCAGGTTCACCCATGTTATCACACATAAAATATTTTCTTATTTTTAAAGTCTGTGGTAAACAGTTTTCCACTGTGTGTGTGCGCGTGCACGCACGCGCTCCCGTGCATACATGTGTTGCATTTTCTTTATTGATTCATTCATGGTGGACACTTATATTATTTCCAAGTCTTGACTATTTCAAATAAAGCTGCAATGAGTGTACGAGTGCTGATATTGCTTTTAGATACTGATTTTATTTTAGTTTTTGAATATATATATATATATATACCCTAAAGTAGGATTTCTGGGTCAAATAATAGCTTTATTTTTAATTTTTTGAGAAACCATTTTACTGTTTTCCTTTTGCCTTCAGAGTTAGAACCCAATATAAACTAGGAGGATAAAACCCATTGGCATGGGATTGTAAATGACAGGGAGGTGAGATCCCAAATAGAATGTGCAATAAAAAGCAAAAT
>NW_007258048.1:2963-5786 GCF_000164805.1 Carlito syrichta | reverse complement strand
TGGTAGCTAGTAATTTAGCTACCTATTTAAGTACACTGGATAGCTAGATAGCTAGCTAGTTAAGTAAGCTAGTTAAGTCAGCTTGCTAGCCAGCTGGCCAGCTATGTCGTGAGCTAGATAATCAGTTGGCTAGTCAGCTGGCTAACTGGTTAATTAAGCTATTTAAGAGAGCTGGCTACCCAACTGGCAAGTTAGGTAGCTAGCTAGTTAACTCAGCTAGATAGCTACCTGGCTAGCTAGTGATGTCAGTGAGTTAAGTCAGCTAGCTAGCCAACTGGCTAGCTGGTTAAGTCAGCTAGTTAAGTCAGCTGTCTAGACAGCTGTATAGGTAGGTACCTAGCTAGATAAGTCAGCTTGATAGCCATCAGTCTAGCTGTTCAATTCACCTAGTTAAGTCAGCTGGCTAGCCTGCAAGCTAGGTAGGTAGCTAGCTAATTAAGTGAGCTGGCTAGCCAGCTTGTTAGCTTAAGTCAGCTGGATAGCCAGCTGACTAGCTGGTTAAGTCAGTTAGTTAAGTCAGCTGGCAACCAGCTGGCTAGCTAGTAACGTCAAATTACTAAGTCAGTTGGCTATCCAGCTGGTTAGCTAATTAAAAAGTTACTTAAGTCAGATGGCTAGTCATCTGGCTAGCTAGTTATTACAGTTAGTTAATTCAGCTGGCTAGCTAAGAAGCTAGCTATATAAGTCAGCTACTTATGTCAGGTAGCTAGCTAGTTAAGTCAGCTACTTAAGTCAGCTGGCCATCCAGCTGACTAGTTAGGTAGCTAGCTAGTTAAGTCAGCTGGTTAGCTAGGTATATAGCAAGTTATGACTGTTAGTTAAGTCTGCTGGATAGCCAGCTGCCTAGCAGGGTAGCTAGATAGTTAAATTAGCTGGCTAGCCAGTTAAGTCACATAGTTAAGTCAGCTCACTGGCCAGCAAGTTAGCTAGGTAGTAAGGTAGTTAAGTCAGTTAGCAAGTCAGAGGGCTATGTAGGTAGGTAACTAGTTAAGTGAGCTGGCTAGCCATTAGGCTATCTAGTTATGTCAGATAGTAGTCAGCTGACTATTCAGTTGTCTACCTAGGTAGCTAGCTAGTTAAGTCTGCTGGCTAGCCAGCTGGCTACTTTGTTAAGTCAGATAGGTATGTCAGCTGGGTAGGCTGCTGACTAGCTAGATAGCTAGACAATTAAGTCAGCTGGCTAGTCAGCTGGCCAGCTAGTTTGTTCAGCTAGTTTTGTCAGCTGGCTAACCAGTTGGGTGGCTACTTATGTCAGCACGTTAAGTCAGTTGTCTAGACAGCTGTCTAACTAGTTAAAAAGCTAGTTAAATCAGATGGGCAGCCAGCTGGCTCGCTGGTTATTTTAGCTAGTTAAATCAGCTGGCTAGCTAGAAAACTAGCTAGTTAAGTCACCTAGATATGTCAGCTATCTAGCTAGTTATGTCAGCTAGTTAAGTCAGCTAGCTATATGATAGCTAGCTAGGTATCTATTTAGTTAGCTAGCTATTTAAGTTAGCTGGCTAGCTAGGTAGCTAGCTAATGAAGTCAGTTAGTTAAGTCAGATGGCTAGCTTGTTAAGTCATTAAGCTAACTCAGCTGGCTAGCCAGCAGCCTAGCAGGATAGCTAGCTAGTTAATTCTGCTGGCTAGCCAGCTGGCTAGCTAGTTAAGTCACCTAGGTAAGTCAGTTGGCTGGTCAGCAGATTAGCTAGGTCGTTAGGTAGTTAAGTCAGCTGGCAAGCCAGTGGGCTTTGTAGGTAGGTAGCTCGTTAAGTCAGCTGACTGTCCTGCTGTCTATCTAGGTTGTTAGCTAGTTAAGTCTGCTGGCTAGCCAGCTGGCTACTTCGTAAAGTTAGCTAGTTAAATCAGCTGGCTAACATGAGGGCCAGTATGGTAGCTAGGAAATTAAGTCAGCTGGCTAGCCTGCTGGATAGCTACGAAGTTAGGCACTTAAGTCATCTGGCTAGCCAACTGGCTAGCTAGATAGTTAGCTAGTTATTTCAGCTGTCCAGCCAGGTGGCTAACTAGTTAACTCACCTAGTTAAGTCAGCTGACTAGCCGGCTGGTTACCTAGGTAGTTTACTTGTTTAGCCAGCTGCCTTGAAGGCTGACTAGCAAGATAAGTCACCTAATTAATTCAGCTTGATATCCAGCTGGATAGCTACGTAGCAAACTAGTTAATTCAACTGGTTAGAAAGCAGGACAGGTAGTTAAGACAGCTAGTTAAGTCAACTGGCTAGCCAGCACTCTAGCTAGGTAGTGACATAGGTAAGTCAGTTGGTTAGCCAGCCGGCTAGTTAATTGTCAGCTAGTTAAGTCAGCTTGCTATCCAGATGGCTAGAGAGGTAGAGAGCTAGTTAAGTCAGCTGGCTAGCCAGCTAGCTAGGTAGGTAGCTAGCTAGTTATGTCAGCTGTCTCACCAGCTGGCTAGATAGTTAAATCACCTAGTTAGTTAGCTGACTAGCCAGCTGGCTAACTGGGTAGCTTGCTAATTAAGTAAACTGGCTAGACAGCTCTTTAGCTAGATGTGTCACCTAGTTAATTCAGCAGGACAGCCAGGTGGCTAGCTATGTAGGAAGCTTGTTAATTCAACAGGCTATAAAGCAGTCCAGCTTGTTAAGACAGCTAGTTTAGTCAACTGGCTATCCAGCTGGCAGGCTAGTTAGCGACCTAGTTAAGACAGTTGGCTAGGTAGCTGGCAGGCTAATTAAGTCAACTAGTTAAGTCAGCTGGCTATCCAGGTGGCTAGGGATCTAGAGAGCTAGTTAAGTTAGCTGACTAGCCAGCTAGATAACTAGTTAAGTCAGCTAGTTTAGCCAACTGGCTGGTCAGTTGCCTAGTTCGT
>NW_007258048.1:0-2257 GCF_000164805.1 Carlito syrichta | reverse complement strand
ACTATGCCAGTAGCTAGCTAGTTATTTCATCTAGTAAATTCAGCTGGCTAGCTAGGTAGCAAACTAGTTAAGTCAGCTAGTTCAGTCAGCTAGATAGCTAGTTAAGTCAGTTTTCTAGCCAGCTGCCTAGCTGGGTGGATAGCTAGTTAAGTCTGCTGGCTAGCCAGCTGGATAGCTAGTTACGTAACACAGTTAAGAAAGTTCAGAAGCTAACTGCTCAGCTGCGTAGCTAGATAATTAAGTCAACTGATAAGCCAGTGGAATAAGTAGGTAGGTAGCTAGTTAAGTCACCTGGCTGGCCACCAGGCTAATTAGTTGTGTGAGCTAGTTGAGTCAGCTGCGTAGCCAGCTGGCTAGTTGGTTAAGTCATCTAGTTTATTCAAGTGGCTAGCCAACTCAGCTGGCTAGCCAGCTGGCTAGCTAGTTAAGTCTGCTAGTTAAGTCAGCTGGATATCCACCCGGCTAGGTAGGTAGTTACCTAATTAAGTCATATGGCTAGCAGGCTGACTAGCTAGTTAAGTCAGCGACTTAAGTGAGCTGACTACTTGGCTGTCTAGCTAAGTGGCTAGCTAGTTAAGCAAGTTGACTAGCCGAATGGCTATCTAATTAAGTCAGCTAGTTAAGTCAGTTGGTTAGCTGACTGGCTAGCTAGGTGGCTGGCAAGTTAAGCTGGCTGGTTAGCAGGCTGGTCATGTAGGTGGCCAGTTAATTACACTGGATGGCTAGCCAGCTGACCAGCTGGGTGGCTGGCTAGTTAACTGGCTGGCTATTCCACAGTCCAGTCAGTTGCTGGCTATTTAAGATGGCTGGCTATCCAGGTGGCCAGCCCACTAGCTAACTAGCCTACTGGTCAGCCAGCTAGCCAGGCAGGTAGCTAGCTAGTTAAGACAGCTGGCTAGCCGTCTAGCCAACCAGGTAGCTAGCTAGTTAAGTCAGCAGGCCAGCTAGCTAGCCAACTAGCTAGTCAGCTAGTTAAGACAACTAGCTAGTGAGCCAGCTAGTTAAGTCAGCTATGAAGTCAGCTAATTATTCAGCTAGTTAGTTAAGTCAGCTGGCTAGTCATGTTGCTAGTCACCTAGCTAGTTAAGTCAGCTAGCTAGTCAGCTAGATAGTTAAATCAGATAGCCAGCTAACTAGCCAGTTAGCTAGCTAGTTAAGTCAGCAAGCTAGACAGCTAGTTAGCTTGTTTGCTAGCTAATTATGCCAGCTAGATAGCCTGCTATGTAGTCACCTAGCTAGTTAAGTCAGATAGCAAATCAGCTAGTTACTTAGCTAACTAATTGGCTAGCAACTCAGCTAGCTGGTAAGCTTACTAGTGGGCTCCCTCGCTTTCCATCAGGTCAGCTAACTATTCGAGTTGCTCACCAGCCAACAGGTCAACTAATTTGTGGGCTCACTCACAGGCTAACAAGTCAGCTAACTAGTTGGCTTGCTAGAGAGCCGACTAGTTAAGTCAGCTCACTGGTCGGCTCACTCGCTGGCCAACTAGTTATGGCAGCACACGTGTCGGCTCACTCGCCAGATGACTAGTTAATTCAGCTGACCAGTCAGCTCACTCGCTGGCTGACTAGTTAAGTCAGCTCACCTGTCGACTCACTCACCAGTTGACTAGTTAAGTCTACTAACCTGTTGGCCTACTAGCTGGCCCACTAGTTAAGTCAGTTAACCAATTGGACGACTAGTGCGCCAACTTGTCAGTTGACAAGTTAGGTCAGCTAACTAGTCTGCCGACTAGTTAGGTCAGCTAACAAGTCAGTCAACTAGTCTGCCGATTAGTTAGGTCAGCAAACTAGCCAACCAACTACTTAACTGAGCTAACTAGGTGGCCAATTATCAGTCAGCTTGTTAACTCCACTAAATAGTCGGCCAACTAGTCGGCCAGCTTGTTAAGCCAGCTAAGAAGTCAGCGGAGTTGTCAGCCAACAAGTTAAACCAGCTAATTAGTCAGCCACCCCGTCAGTCAACAAGTTAAGTCACCTAGCTAACTCATTAACCAACTAGTTAAGTCAGCTATTTAATTCATTTACCAACTAGTTAAAACTTTTATCTAAGTCATTAACCTACTCGTTAATTCAGCTAGCTATCTTGTTAGCCAACTAGTTAAGTCAGCTAGCTAAATCAGCTAGCTCACTATTTGGCTAATTATTTAAGTCAGCTACTTAAGTCTTCTACCTAACAAGTTAGCTAATTAGTTAAGTCAGCTCGTTATTCAGCTAGTTAGTTAATTATTTAATTCAGGTAGTCAAGTCAGTTAGCT
>NW_007258047.1:7435-7840 GCF_000164805.1 Carlito syrichta | reverse complement strand
GCAGAGGAATGGAATGGAATGGAGAGGAATGGGATGGAATGTAATGGGGATTAATGGAATAGAATGGAATGGAAAGGAATGGCATAGAATGGGAAGGAATGAAGTTGAATGAAATTGACTGGAGTGGAATGGAATCAAACGGAGTGGAATTCAATGTAGAGGATTGGAAGGGAATGTAATGGAATCGAATGGAAGGGAATGGAAAGAAGAGGAAGGTAATGGAATGGAGTGGAATGGAATGGACTGGAATTGAATGGAATGGAAAGGAATGGAGTGGATTGGAGTGGAATGCAATGAAGTGGAATGAAATGGAGAGGAAAAGAATGGAATGAAGTGGAGTGGAATGGAATGGAGTGGAATGGAATGGAATAGAATGGAATGGAGTTTAATGGAATGAAGAGGTAA
>NW_007258047.1:4247-7385 GCF_000164805.1 Carlito syrichta | reverse complement strand
ATGGATTGCATGGAATGGTGTGGATGGCAGAGGAATGGAATAGAATGGAGAGTAAAGGGATATAATGGAAATAAATTGAGAGGAATGAAAGGGAATGGAGTGGAATGGAGAGGAACGGAATGGAATCAAATGGAATTGATTGGAATAGAGCGGAATGGATTGGAATGGAATGGAATTGATGGAATGGAGAGGAATGGGATGGAATGGAGTGGAAATGAATGCAGAGTAATGGAATGGAATGGATTGGAGAGTTAATGGAAATGGAATGGAATGGAGTGGAATGGAATGAACAGGAAAGGACGGCAATGCAATGCAATGGACTGGGATGGAGAGGAAAGGAATGGAATGAAATGGAATGGAGATAAGTGGCATACAATGGAATGGGATGAAGTTGAATAAAACGGAGAGGTGTGGAATGCAATGGAATGGTATGGAATGCGGTGGAGAGGATTGGAATGGAATGGAATGGAATGGAGAGGAATGGAATGGAATGGAATGGAATGAAGTGGAGTGGAATTAAGGGATGGAATGGAGAGGAATGGAATGTAAAAGAGAAGAATGGAATGAAAGGGAATGGAGAGGAAGGGAATGGAATGGAATGCAGGGGAATGGAGAGTAATGGAATGTAATGAAGAGTAATGGGATGGAAAGGAGAGGAATGGAATGGAATGGATTGGAATGGAGAGGAATGGCATAGAATGGAATGGAATGAAGTGGAATGGAATGGAGTGGGGTGAAATGGAGTAGAATGGAATGGAATGGAAAGGATGGGAATAGAATGGAATGGAATTGAATGGAATTGAATGGAGTGGAATGGAATGGAATGGAATGGACATGAAAGGAATGGAATGGAATGGATTGAAATGGAACGGAGAGGAATGGAACGGACTAGAGAGGAATGGAGTGGAATGTAGATGAATGGAAACGGAGAGGAATGCATTGGAGTGAAGTGGGAAAGAGAGGAAAGGAATGCAGACGAATGGAATGGAATGGTATGGCATGGATTGCAATGGAATGGTGTGAAATGCAGAGGGACAAATTGAATGGAGAGGAAAGGCATAAAAGGTATGTAATGAAGTGAAATTGAATGGAGTGGAGTGTAGAGGAATGGAAAGGATTGAAATGGACTGGAATGGGATTGAATGTAATGAAGTGCAATGGTATGAAATGGAAATGACACGATAGGGATGGAATGGAATGGAATGGAATGCAGATGAATGGAAATGGAGAGGAATGCTATGGAATGGAAAGGAAAGGAATGGAGAGGGAAGGAGATGAAATGAATGCAGACTAAAGGAAGGAATGGAATGGAATGGATTGCAATGGAATGGTGTGGATGGCAGAGGAATGGAATGGAAAGAAGAGGAATGGGATATAATGGAAAAAATTGAGGGGAATGGAATGGAATGCAATGGAATGGAGAGGAATGGAATGGAATAGATTAGAATGGGGAGGAATGTATTGGAATGGAATGGAGATGAATGGAGAGGAATGGAATGGAATGAAATGGATGGAATGGAAAGGGGAGAAAAAGAATGAGGAAGGAATGGAATGGAATGGAATGGAGACAAATAGAACGGAAAAGAGAGGAATGGAATGGAATGGAAACAAAAGGAAAGGAATGGAATGGAGTGTTATGTAATGGAGTGGAGTAGAATGATATAGAATAGAATGGAATGGAATGAATAGGAATGGCAAGGGATGGAATAGAATGGAGAGGAATGAAATGGAACAAAATTGAAAGGAATGGAATGGAATGGAATATAATGGAATGGACAGGAAGGCAATGGAATGAAATGGAGAGGATTGGAAAGGAGAGGTATGGAATGGAAAAGAATGGAATGGACTATAATAGAGAGGAATGTAATAGAGAGGAATGAAATGGAAAGGAATATAATGGAGAGGAATGGAATGGAATGGAGAAGAATGGAGAGGAAACAAATGGAATGGAATGAATTGCAATGGAATGTTGAAATGCAGAGGAATGGAATGGAATGGAGAGGAATGGATGGATTGGTATGGAATGGAGAGGAATGGAATAGAATGGAATGGAACGGATTTGAATGGAGTAGAATAGAATGAATGGATTCGATAGGAATGGGCAGGAATGTAGAGGATTTGAATGGAGATGAAAGTAGAGGAATGGAATGGAAAGAATTGGAATGGAATGGAGTGTCATGCAGAGGAATGGAATGGAATGGAGAGGAATGGGATGGAATGTAATGGGGATTAATGGAATAGAATGGAATGGAAAGGAATGGCATAGAATGGGAAGGAATGAAGTTGAATGAAATTGACTGGAGTGGAATGGAATCAAACGGAGTGGAATTCAATGTAGAGGATTGGAAGGGAATGTAATGGAATCGAATGGAAGGGAATGGAAAGAAGAGGAAGGTAATGGAATGGAGTGGAATGGAATGTAATGGAGGAGAATGGAATGGAAAGGACTGGAGAGGAATGGAATTGAATGGAAAAGACAGGAATAGAATGTAATGGAATGGATCAGAATGACAAGGAATGGAATAGAGTGAAATGGAGCAGAGAGGAATGGATAAAAATGGAAGGGAATGGAATGGAATTAAATAGAATGGAATAGACAGGAATGGAATGGAATGGAATGTAGAGGATAGGAAAGGAGAGGTATGCAATGGAATGGAATAGAATATAATAGAGAGGAATTGAATAGAGAGGAATGGAATGGAGAGGAATAGAATGGAGTGGAATGGAGGGGAATTGAGAGAAATTGAATGGAGAAGAAAGGAAAGGAATGGAATGGAATGGGAAGGAATAGAATGCGATGGAATAGAATGAAGTGGAATGGAGAGAAATGGAATGGAATGGAGTGGAATGGAATGGAGTGGAGAGGAAAGGAATGTATACGAATGGAATGGAAATGAATGGAATGGAAGGGAAGGGAATGGAATGGAGAGGAATGGAATGGAATGGAGAGTGATGGAATGGAAAGGAGAGGAATGGAATGGAATGGTATGGAATGGAGGGAGTCCAATGAAATGGAATGGAATGTAAAGGTTGAATCAGAATGGTGAGGAATGGAATAGAATGGAATGAAGTGGAGAGGAATGGAAGGTAACATAATGGAGGGCAATGGAATGGAATGGAATAGAATGGAATGGATAG
>NW_007258047.1:395-4227 GCF_000164805.1 Carlito syrichta | reverse complement strand
ATTGGAGAAGAATGGGATAGAATGTAATGGGGGGAATGGAACGGAATGGAATGGAGAGGAATGGCATAGAACGGGAAGGAATGAAGTTGAATGAAATGGACTGGATTGGAATGGAATTGAACAGAATGGATAGCAATGGAGAGTATTGGAATGGAAAGTAATGGAATGGGATGGAAGGGAATGGAAAGAAGAGGAATGGAATCGAGTGGAAAGGAACGGAATGGAACGGAATGGAATGAAATTGAATGGAGAGTATTGGCATAGAATGGAATACAATGAAGTTGAATGAAATGGACTAGAGTGGAATGGAATGGAATGGAATGGAATGCAATGCAATGCAAGGTCATGGAGAGGATTGGAATGAAATGGAATGGAATGGAAATGGAAGGGAATGGAATGGAATTAAATAGAATGGAATAGACAGGAATGGAATGGAATGAAATGTAGAGATTGGAAAGGAGAGGTATGCAATGGAATTGAATTGAATATAATAGAGAGGAATTGAATAGAGAGAAATGGAATGGAGAGGAATAGAATGGAGTGGAATGGAGGGGAATTGAGAGAAATTGAATGGAGAGGAATGGAATGGGAAGGAATAGAATGAAGTGGAATGGAGAGAAATGGAATGGAATGGAATGGAGTGGAGTGGAAAGGAATGTATAAGAATGGAATGGAAATGAATGGAATGGAAGAGAAGGGAATGGAATGGACGGAATGGAGTGGAATGGAGAGGAATGGAATGGAATGGAGAGTAATGGAATGGAAAAGAGAGGAATGGAATGGAATGGAATGGAGGCGAAAGTAAAGGAATGGAATGGAATGGAGGGAGTCCAATGAAATGTAATGGAATGTAAAGGTTGAATCAGAATGGCGAGGAATGGAATAGAATGGAATGAAGTGGAGAGGAATGGAAGGTAACATAATGGAGGGCAATGGAATGGAATGGAATAGAATGGAATGGATAGGAATGGAATGGAATCAAATGGAGAGGATGGGAAAGGAGGGATATGGAATGGAATGGAATGGAATGGAATATAATAGAGAGGAATGGAATAGAGAGGAAAGGAATGGAAAGGAATAGAATGGAGTGGAATGGAATAGAATGGAATGGAGTGTCATGCAGAGGAAATGAATAGATTGGAGAGGAATGGGATCGAATGTAATCGGGGGAATGGAATGGAATGGAGAGGAATGGAATGGAGAGGAATGGAATGGAGAGGAATGGAGTGGAATGGAATGGTGAGAATACAATGGAATGGAATGGAATGGAGAGGAACAGAATGTATTGGAGAGTTATGGAAAGGAATGGAAAGGAATATAATGCAAAGGAAAGGAGTATAATGGAGGGGAATGGAATGTAATGGAGAGGAAAGGTATGGATTGGAATGCAGAGGAATAGAATGGAGAGAAATGGAATGGAACTGAATAGACAGGAATAGAAATGAATGGAAAGGAATGGAAGGAAACGGAGAGGAATGTAATGGAATGCAGAGGATTGGAATGGAATGAAAGGGAGAGGAATGGAATAGAGAGGAATGGAATTCAATGGAATGGAGAGGACTGGATTAGAATACAATTGAATGGAATGGAATGTAGAAGAATGGAATGGAATGGATTGTAATGGAATGGAATGGACGGAATGGAAGGAGAGGATTGGAATGCAATGGAATGGAATCGAGATGAATGAAATGAAATGGAGAGGAATAGAAAGGAATGGACAGGAATGGAATGGAACGGAATGGAAAGGAATGGAGAAGAATGGAATGGATGGAGAGGAGTGGGAAGGAATAGAAATAAATGGAATGGAATGGAATGTAGATGCATGGAATAGAAGGGAATGGGATGGAATGGAATGAATTGGAGTGGAATGGAATGGAAAAGAAAGGAATGCAATGGAGAGGAATGGCATGGAATGAAATGGAGAAGAATGGATTGGAGAGGATTGGAATGAAATGGAATGGAATGAAATGGAAGGGAATGAAGACAAGTTGAATGGAATGGATAGGATTGGAATTGAATGGAATTGAATGCGATGGAGTTGAATGGAGAGGAATGAAATAAAGAGGAATTGAATGGAATGGAATATATTGGAGTGAAATGATTGGAGAGGAATGGAATTGAATGGAATAGAGGGGAATGGAATGCGGAGGAATGGAATGGAAAGGAATGGAAGGGAATGGAATGGAATGGGGTGGAATGGAATGGTATATACTTGGGATGAATGGTAAAGAGATTAATGGAATGGCATGGATATAAGCGGAATGGAATGGATAGGAATGGAATGAAATGAATACAAATTAAATGGAACGAAGTGAAATGGAATGGAGACAAATGGAATGTAATGGAGTGAAGTTGAATGGAATGGAGTGGAGTGGAGTGGAGTGGAATGGAATGGATGGAATGGAATGAAATGGAATTTCGGGAAGAGAGGACTGTAATGAACAGGAAAGAGATGGAACGGAATGGTTTGGAAGGGAATGGAATGAAGAGGAATGGGATAGAATGGAGAGGAAATAAATGGAATGGAATGTATAGGAAGGGAATGGAATGGAGTAGAATTGAAAGGAATGGAATGAGGTGGAATGGAATGGAAAGCAATGAATGGAATGGAATGGAAGGGATGGAATAGAATAGCGAGGAATGGAATGGAATGGAGAGGAGTGAAATGGAATGGAATGGTTGGGAACAGAAGGAATGGAGAGGAATGGAATCGAATGAAATGGAGAGGATTGGAATAGAGAGAAATGGAATTCAATGGAATGGAGAAGACGGGATTAGAGTAGAATGGAAAGGAATGGAATGGAGAAGAATGGAATAGAATGGATTGAAATGGAATGGAATGGAATATAGAGGAATGGAATTTAATGGAAGTTAGAGGAATGGAGAGTAAGGGAATTGAATAGAATGGAATGGAGTGGAATGGAGTAGAAGGATCGGAGTGCATTGGAATTGAAGCGAATGGATTGGAATGGAATTGAATGGAATACAGAGAATTGGAGTAGAATGGAATGGAGAGGGATGGAGAGGAATGGAATGGAATGGACGGAAAGTAGGAGAATGGAATGCACTAAAGAGGAATGGAATGGGATGGGATGGAATGGAGTGGAGTGGAAAGGAATGGAGGGAAATGGAATGGAATAGAGTGGAGAGGAATGGAATGGTATAAAGGTGAATGAAATGTAATGGAGTGTAATGGAATGGAATGGAGTGGAATGGAATGGAAAGGAGTGGAAAGGAATAGAGTGGATTGGAGTGGAAAGGAATGAAATGGAATGAAATAGAGAGGAAAGGAACGGAATGCAGTGGAGTGGAATGGAATAGAGTGGAATGGAATGGAATGAATTGAGAAAACTGGAATCCCGTGTAATGGAATGGAGTGGAGTGGAAAGAAATTGAATGGAATGGAATGGAATGGATTGAAGAGGAAAGGAATGAAATAAAATGGAAAGGAATAGAAAGAAGAGGAATGGAATGGAGTAGAGAGCTATGGAATGGAATGCATTGTGTTGGATTGAAGAGGAATGGAAAGGAATGGAGAGGAATGGAATGGAATGAAGAGAAATGTAATGGAGAGGGATGGAGAGGAATGGAATGGAATTGAATGGAATGGCATGGACGGAACGGAGAGGATTTGAATGGAAAAGAATGGATTGGAATGGAATTGAATGCAATACAGTGTAATGGAGTAGAAAGGAATAGAGAGGAATGGAATGGAATGGACGGAATGTAGAGAAATGGAATGGAATAAAGAGGAATGGAATGGAATGGAGGGAAATGGAATGGATGGGAGTGGAGAGGAATGGAATGGAAAGGAATGGAGAAGAATAGAATG
>NW_007258047.1:0-375 GCF_000164805.1 Carlito syrichta | reverse complement strand
AGAGGAAATAAATGGAATGGAATGTATAGGAAGGGAATGGAATGGAGTAGAATTGAAAGGAATGGAATGAGGTGGAATGGAATGGAAAGCAATGAATGGAATGGAATGGAAGGGATGGAATAGAATAGCGAGGAATGGAATGGAATGGAGAGGAGTGAAATGGAATGGAATGGTTGGGAACAGAAGGAATGGAGAGGAATGGAATCGAATGAAATGGAGAGGATTGGAATAGAGAGAAATGGAATTCAATGGAATGGAGAAGACGGGATTAGAGTAGAATGGAAAGGAATGGAATGGAGAAGAATGGAATAGAATGGATTGAAATGGAATGGAATGGAATATAGAGGAATGGAATTTAATGGAAGTTAGAGGAAT
>NW_007258046.1:881-4153 GCF_000164805.1 Carlito syrichta | reverse complement strand
TTGAGAATGCTCCTGAGTGAGACCATGACTGGGAGGCAGCTCTGGGGTCATTGGCTGGCCAGTGCTTGGGAGTCTTCACCATGGGGATCTGTGGATGGCCAACAGCATGAGGAGGGGCCCGATAGCCAAGTGAGGTGAGCAGAGGGAACTCACGGAACAGCATGCCCACACGCTTGAGTTCTTGCCACCAGTGTTTTGTGTTGGTTGCCATTACAAGTCTCCAAGAGCTAGAAATCCACTTATATTTCTGCTCTGCGAGGGGCTTTGAACAGACAAACAGGAAGGTTTCCAGCTCTTTGGGAAGCAGGGGGATCCCAGCTTTACCTTAAAATCATTACATGTGCTGGAAAGAAGTTGATTCAAGTGTATTTGCCAGAAAACCAGACGGGGACCTCATGTCACTGGCTACTCTGGGACCTGTGTGGCGTTGCTGCATTCTAGGCACTTGGCAACTCCTGTTAAGTTAAAAAGCAGCTCTCGTTTAATACAATCATCTGCAGGTTTTCCCATGTACATCCCCTTAATAAAAAGAAATTTGTACACACTCCCTCCATGCATGCATACAATTGTTTATGTAGAGTGCCTCCATGCACCCCTGTACTGATGTAATCAGTGTATTCAAAACATGCAGGGAATGAGGGCATTTCCTGTAGACTTTGTTGGCACACACCAGAGACTATTTGTCTTTCTGGAGATGTAGGGGTTGGGTCTCTTCTTTCCTGGTGCTGGTGATGCTCCCTTCAGTTTCTCTTCTGTGTTATCTGAGCAGTTTTTAAAAATTCTGAGGCCCAAAGGAAACTGTACATTCAGGGCTGATATTAAGTATCCAGGAGTGCATAAATGCAAGCTCTAATAATCATGGGAAGCTCCTTGACTGAGCAGGTGTGGCCCTGGTCACTGCTGGTCACTGCTGATGCACATGTTTGACATCACAGTGTTCAGGGTTAAAGTTGTGTTAGAATACTGAGCTTGCTGTGTTTCTGTGTCTTTCGGATGACATTTAAGTGTCAGTAAATGATTTTATCATCAAGGCAGCAGCTGTTACCCTTAAAGTAAGTAGCAAACTTGAGGTAATTTCAGCTCCTCAAGTAGTTTCATGTCTTGGAATGTCTACAATGATAAATAGAATACTTGCTTTTAAATCACAAAAATGTGACCATTTTGTTAGTAAAAATATCCTGTCAGTCACCCTCACTTCACATGAAGACCCTGTGACTCTAAAGGGCTCACCGTGAACTGGCCCAGAGCAGGCTCTGTTTCTCAGCCAACACTAGCTGGTGCTGTCTTGGCTAAGGTCAGTCTCAGCTGAGAGAGGCAGCAGCCAGCAGAGGCCCAGGGATTTCCGCTCTCCCTCCAGCTGGGGAGACACAGGCACATCAGGTGTGAAAGAGCAGAGTAGAAAGGCGCCAGGGCCAGAGTGAGCAGGACTTTTCCAGATGCATGACCAGTGAAGTTCTGACCCGGCAGGATGGGGAGTGGCCAGAGGAAAGAGAGATGAGCCCAAAGGTCCACACAGGGACTGCAGGCCCCTGCTGCCTCCACCTGAGGGTGGAGCATGGTGAGCGAGGAGTTAGGAGGAGGGGAGAGGGTGGGAGATGAAACTTAAAGAGGAGGAGGAGAAGGAGGTCAGCATACAGGAGGCCTGGGGAGGAGGAGAAGGGAGGCCAGAGCATGGGAGGCCTCGGGGGGAGGATGGAAGAGAGCTGAAGGCTGAGGAGCAGCTCTGTGGGGTTTTGAGCCAAGGGCTCAGGTGACATGACTTGGCCTTGACGGGAGGGACTGCCAGGCGCTGTGTGAGGCGGTGGGGCTGCCACAGGGCTGTGGAGGGCAACAGTGGCCCTGCCGGTGGCAGCGGGGAGCTGGGTGGGGTGGAGAGTTGGCCATGTGTCTGAGCAGAGCTGGCAGGTGTGCTGATACTGGGTGTGGGGGTGGAGGGGAGGGAGGATCCAGGTGGGGTTGCCCCGTGGACCAAACCGGGGGTGGACAGGAGGGGGCTGGGGAGTGGGTGCCATTTGGTGCAGGCCTCGGGAAGCCCCAGGGGCCTGGCGGTGCCCAGTGAAGTGGCAGGAAGAGGCACAAGCCTTAGGGCGTGGGAGTGTGTCTGGAGCCCCTGTCCTCTGCCACAAGCTGTTTTGGCGATCACTGCTGTTAGCAGCCGTGCGTGTGAAACATGCCTGCCGTGACTGTTTCTGTTTCTTAAAAATTGCTGTTGCAGAGCTTGCTTAGAAGCTGTGCCCTCTCAGCGTGTCTGGCTGTTCATATGACTTTCCCTTTGACCAAATAATTTGGATTCTGTTAATGGTTTTCTAGTTGTGTATCATCTTTGTACTCCTTAAATGAGTCGCTAGTGGCCCTCAGTGATTAATATTTCATTGCATAATTTTGTGTCTGGAGCCGTAAGTAGTTGGAATGTAAATTTTGTGCTAGCTTTACCAGACATTTTAAAAAAACTATTGGCTTCACTAAAGGAATTCGCATTTCTGTTTCTCAATGTTCACTTCAATATTAAAGGATTTTTATTTCTTGTAATTTTGTAGACTTTGGTAAAAATACGTGAACCTAGTTCTATTTTGAGGAGGAGAATCTTGGCAGCTTTCCTGGTTTCCCCCCATGATTACTAATCTGTTTAATTTTTAACTTTTTCTTGGATCAGTTTTTGGAAGGTAACATTTTCCCAGAAAACTACTTTTAATCTAATACCCAAAATGTGCACCAAGAGCTGTTTGAATTTGTTTCTTTGGTGATTTTGACATCCTCAGGGCTGGGGCCACTCCCCGCTCAGCCTTGCTTCTGGGATTATGGACCTGGGTTCTTAGCCCACGCTGCTTGGGTGTGTGTTTCCTTCCTTGTTTCCTTAGGTTCATTTTGGCTAGAAATATTTGGTTAAAATATTTGGTTATATGTGTAATTCATGTCTGTCTTTTTTCATCAATGAGACTTGAGGTTATAGATTTTCCTGTGAATACACCTTAGACCATGTCCTGTAAGACTTACTACATAGTTTTGGATTTAAATTTACTTGCCAGGTAGTCTGTATTCATGATGTTTTTGGATTTTTGTTTCTTTATTATTTTATTTTACTTCTTTTTTAGATTCAAGGGTGTATTTGCATGTTCATTACATGGACATAATGTATAATGGTGAGAATTGGGCCTTGGGTGACCCATTCCCCAGATGTGAGCATCATGCCCTGTGTGTATGTTTTTTTTTTGTTTTTTTTTTTTGAGTTGGAGTCTCACTCTGTTGCCCAGACTGGAGTGCAGTAGTCGCTC
>NW_007258046.1:0-861 GCF_000164805.1 Carlito syrichta | reverse complement strand
CCATCGTGTATATGTACCACATTTTTTAATCCAGTCCTCTTTTGATGGGCAACATGGTTGGTTCCAGGTTCTTGCTATTGTGAACAATGCTGCGATAAACATACATATGCAAGTATCTTTTTTATAGAGTGATTTGAGTTCTTCAGGGTATATTCCCAGTAGGGGAATTGCGGGGTCGTATGGAAGGTCGATTTTTAGAGCTTTTAGGAATCGTCACACTGCTTTCCACAGAGGTTGCACTAGTTTACACTCCCACCAACAGTGTAGAAGTGTTCCCTTTTCACCACACCCTCTCCAGCGGCTGCTATTTTTTGAGTTGTTGATAATTGCCATTCTGACTGGAGTTAGGTGGTACCTCAGTTTGGTTTTGATTTGCATCTCCCTGATGATTAGGGAGGTTGAGCATTTCTTCATGTATTTGTTGGCTGCTCGGATGTCTTCTTTTGTGAAGTGTCTGTTCATATCTTTTGCCCATTTTGAATGGGGTTGTTTGTTTTTTTCTTTTCAGCTCATTGAGTTCTTTGTAGATCAGGATGTTAAGCCTTAGTCAGACCTGGAGTTGGAAAATCCTTTTTCCCAGTCTGTAGGCTGTCTCCCAGCTCTCTTGATGGTTTCTTTGGCTTTGCAGAAGCTTGTCAGTTTAATAAGGTCCCACTTGTCTATCTTCTCTCTTATGGCCTGGAGATATCGGGTTTTGTTCAGGAATTGGATGCCAGTTCCGATTTCCATGAGGGTATTTCCTTCCTTTTCTAAGGTTCTTATGGTTTGAGGTTTTACATTTAGGTCACTGATCCATTTGGAGATAACCTTTGTGCATGGGGATAGATAGGGGTCCTGTTTCAATCTTCTGCATGTGGTCAG
>NW_007258045.1:583914-640580 GCF_000164805.1 Carlito syrichta | reverse complement strand
TCATGGGACTTGGCAGAGGTCCCGGGCGCCATCTTGGCTCAGGCCGCGCTCTCCACAACCCTTAGCAATTTTCAAGTGTACAATATATTGTTATGAACTACAGTCACCATGTACAATATATTTCTTGAACTTGCTCCTTCTGTCTAGCTGAAATTTTAAAATTATGTACCATTTGACCAACATCTCTCCTACCCCATCCCTTGACCCTGACCAGTTTCTGGGAACCAACATTCCACTCTCTGCTCCTGTGTGCTTTGCTTTTTCTAGATCCCACATGCAAGTGAGATCATGTGGTGTTTGTCTTTCTGTGCCTGGCTTATTTCACTTAGCACAATGTCCTTCAGATTCATCCATGTTGTTGCAAATGACAGGATTTCCTTCTTCATAATGCAGTATAGTATTATGTTATGCATATATACCACAGTTTCTTTATTCATTCATCCATTAATAGTTGATTCATAGCTTGGCTATTTTGAATAGTGCTGCAATGAACATGGGTGTATAGACAGCTCTTCAACATACTGATTTCATATCCTTTGGATATATGCCCATTCATGGGATTACTGGATCATATGGTGCCTCTACTTTTAATTTTTTAAGGGACCTCCATACTATTTTCTATAATCACTGTACAATTTCCATATTCAACAATAGTGTGCAAGGGTTCCCCTTTCTCTACAACTTACCAACACTTGTTACTTTTCATCTTTTTGATTAGTCATTTTAACAGGTGGGAGGTGATAGCTAATTGTGGCTTTAATGTGCATTTCTCTGATTATTAGTGGTGTTAAGCAATTTTTAAACATATGTGTTGGCCATTTGTATGTCTTCTTTTGAAAAATTTTAATTCAGGTCCTTTGTCCTTTTTTTTTTTTTTTTTTTGAGTTGGAGTCTCACTCTGTCGCCCAGACTGAAGTGCTGTGGCCGCTCCCGGCCACCGCAGCCTTGACCTGCTAGGCTCCAGAGATTCTTCCACCTCAGCCTTCCAAGTAGCTAGAACTACAGGCGCACGCTATCACACCAGGCTAATTTTTTGATTTATTTTAGAGATGAGGTCTTGCCAAGTTGCCCTGATGGGTCTCAAACCCACGGGCTCAGGCAATTCACTCACCTCAGCCTCCCAAAGTGCAGGATTACAGGCTGAGCTACCAAGCCTGGCTCTTTTGTCCATTTTTTAATTGTGTTGTTTTCTTACTATTGAGTCATTTAAGTTCCTTATATATTTTGGATATTAGCCACTTATTAGATGTATGGTTTGCAAATATTTTCTTTCATCCTGTAGGTTTGTTTCTTCACTCTGTTGATTATTTCCTTTGCTGAGCGGAGCTTTTTAGTTTGATATAATATCATTTGTCTTGTGTTTTTTGTTGCCTATGTTTTGGGGTCAGGTCTAAACAATCATTGCCCAGAAAAATATGATGGACATTTCTCCTTATGCTTTCTTCTAACTATTTTACAGTTTCAGATCTTACATTTAAGTCTTTAATCCATTTTGAGTTAATTTTTGTATCTGGAGATGAGGATCTAATTTTTTTCCTTTGCATGTTAATAACCAGTTTTCCCAGAATCTTAAAGAGACTGTCCTTTCTCCATTGTGTGTTCTTGGCATCTTAGTAAAAAATAAATTGGTTGTAAATGCATTGTTTCTCTATTCTCTTTTATTGGTCTATGTGTCTGTTTTTAAGCTAGTGCAATCCTGTTCTGATTACTAGAACTTTGTAGTTGATTTTAAAATCAGGTCATGTGATACCTCTAGCTTTGTTCTTTTTGCTTAAGATTGCTTTGACTATTCAGGATCTTTTGTGGATCCATATGAATTTTAGAATTGCCATTTCTATTTTTGTGAAAAAATGTCATTGTAATTTTGTTAGGGATTGCACTGAATCTGTAGATCTCTTTGAGTGGTATGGACATTTAAATAAAATTAATTCTTTCAGTCCATAAACACAGAAAATCTTTCCATTTATTTTTATCTTCTTCAATTTATTTTTATCAATGTTTTATAGTATAGCTCCTTCATACTATAAAGCATTGTGTGTGTCTATGGCCTAAATATCTTATTTTTCTGTGTCTACTGTAAATGGGAGTATTTCCTTTATTTCTTTTTCAGACAGTTTATTGTTAGTGTAGAGAAATGCTATTCATTTTTGTATATTGATTTTGCATTCTGCAATTTACTGAATTTGTTTATTAGTTCTAACAGTTTTTTGGTGGAGTCTTTAGGGTTTTCAATAAATAAGATCACGTCATCTGCAAACAGGCACAATTTAACTTCTTTCTTTCCAATTTGGAAGATTTCTTTTTCTTTTTCTTGCCCAATTGCTCTGGCTAAGACTTCCCGGGTCCTGTGTTGAACAGAAATGCCAAGAGGGGCATCCTTGTCTTGTTCCTGATCTTAGAGGAAAAGCTTTTGACTTTTTAATGTTGAGTATGATAGTAGCTGTGTGCTTGTCATACATGGCTTTTATTGTGTTGAGTTACTTTCCTTCTATACCTAATTTGTTTCAAGTTTTCCTCATGAGAAGATATTGCCACTTGGACCAATTCTAATTCCTCCCTTGCTTGGGACTGTAGGAGACACATAGAACTTCCCTAGGAGAACCTCACAGGTCAAGATGGCAGAGAAGAAGGGCTAGAACCTTGCTGCCTTGTCGGTGCATTTTTTTTTTTTTTGTATATGTAGGACACTTGAGTCAGGGCCCATTGAATCAGTAGATCAGCTTCCAGTGAGGCTTCTCCATCACAAGGCTCAGTTTTGGATTCTGAACCAAGTTTCCCTGAAAATCTAGAGAAGAAGTAGGCTGATCTACTTGTACTGAGTCTCCCAAGGCTGGTGTAGGGGATACAGGAAACCCAGATGACGTGGATTTTGGAGGCAGAACCAGAATCGCATAGTTGAGTCTCCTGCCTGTGGGACGCAGGCCTCCAGGAGCCAAGCATATAGGATAGTCCCGCAGCAGTGTCCTTGCAGGTCCTGCCTCCTCTGCAGTGGGCTGACTCCCTGTAGTTCCTGCCACCATGACCAGCCAGCAGCTCTCAGAATTATTTTATGGAAGTGGAATTTATTTTGAGACGCAACCAGGCAGGTTGCGTCTGGTGCTCTGGGCACACCAGCCAAACGCTGCTGGGCAGCAAAGTCCACTCTGCTGTGGGCAGCTGCTTGTTTTGAATCTCCTGGAAAGGAGAGTGAATGGGTTGGAGACCTGGGGTAAAGCAGTGTGTCTGAGCTCCAGGAGCCTGAATTCTTTCTGGGAGTGAGAGGCAGGACCACACGGGGAAAAAGGAAGTGCGCTCCTCCATAACGGAAAACTGCTGGGGAGCAAGATGGTAGATCCTTCAAGGAGGCAAGAGAAGACTGACAGGGTCTGGGTTAAGATGTAGTATCCATGCACAAAGGCCCTGTTTCTGTCCAGCTTTGGAGCAGAAGGCAGTGTGGCCTGCTTGAGGGAGGTTAGGACAGCTGGTGCTAGTGACCCTGCAATGCAGTCAGGCCTCACCTGCTAGCTCTGAGGAAGAACACCTGTGACAACAGGAGGCTGTGGCAGCTCAGAGGTAGTGGCTGTTGCATGCCTTCTCCAGGCCTCTGGTCACTCTGTCATCTGGAGCATGTCTCTGTACCTCACCCCCTGCCCCACCAACATTCTCCCCAACTCCCTGGGGCTGGCAGTCAGCCCCATGGAAACGCCTGTTTAATGTGACGTCACCCCAGAAGCTGCTTCTGCTATGAAGCCTTTGCCAGCCTCCTACATACAGGGGCAGACACTTTTGTGGCCCAGAAATGTCAGTCTCTTCTTCAGGGGTTTCCTTCACCCCACCCTATTTCTATTTGGGGGACTTAATGTTTCCAGGAGATGTCTCTTCCTTTTCCCTGAGGTGGGGGTCACTTTCTTGTCCCACGTGTACGTCTCAGAATCTTAGCCCAGCAGCACCCTAAGAAGCCTCTCCTTCTCCTCCTCCTCCTCCTTCTCCTTCTCCTTCATGGTGAGTCAGAGTCTCACTCTGTGGCCCAGGCTGGAGTACAGTGACAGGCTCACGACCACCACAACCTTGACCTGCTAGGCTCAGGCAATCCTTCTGCCTCAGCCTTCCGAGTAGCTAGAACTACAGGTGCACGCTACCATACCCAGCTTATTTTTTTGATTTATTGTAGAGACAAGGTCTCACCAAGTTGCCCAGGCTGGTTTTGAACCCCTGAGTTCTGGCAATCTTCTCACCTCGGCCTCCCAAAGTGCTGGGATTACAAGCTTGAACGACCACGTCCGGCCGAAGCCTCTTCTTCTTATTCCCCGGATGGGAAGAGGAGACAGTGGGATTTGAAAAATCAAAACTCCCCGTGTCACAAACATATTTCCTTAGGCCCACCAGAAGCAGGGGCCGAAATGCTCCTAATTCTAGCCATTTTGTTGTTAAGAACCATTTTTCTTCAGACAGACCCTGCCAAAATGCAAATGGTACCAGGGAAAGGTAACACATTAACTTATTACCATCCATTATCACCTCAGTGCAGTTTATCAGCTTCCCAGCTGAGAACAGGGCCCTGGAGAGACAGAAAGGAGTGCTGAACCAGTAAGGTTCGAGCAGGGCAAGGTATGGGAAAGGCTGCCAGAAAGGGGCTCTGGGGAGGGAGACCACAGGCCAGAGAGGAGGCGAGAGGCGTGGTAGGTAAGGGGTGGGGAGGTGGAGGGCCCCACTTGGCCCTCCGGGTGGCGCCGCAGGGCTGCTTCCCAAACCCTGGTGCTTCTGGTGGTCAGTGTCACTTTCAGAAAAGGGCATTCTCAGACCAAGATTGTTCCCTCTCTGTGACAAATGGAAAGAATTTCTTTTCCTGTGGATTGTTTGGTCATCATATTTAGCTTTGCCATATATTATTTCCTTCCTAACCATTTGCTGCTTAAGCTAATATTGATATTAATTTACATTCCCCGAAGACACACTGGCTGACGGGGAGGAAGACGAGGCACACGCTGAGTGGCTGGAAAAATCAGACTGAGGTGGAGACCTGCAGGTAATCCCCACAGAGGTGAAACCACACAGACAATAGGGCTACTGCAGCCTGAGGCGGTTTCTTCTACCAATCTCCAGAAGGTGCTGCAGAGCAGACATTTGGTTCCTTCTTGTTTCTAATAGCCAGACCGAATAGGCGTTGTGTGTTTGCTCATCTTGCAGAGAACCCGTCGTTCTTTACCATCCTCATTTCCTTCTGAGAAAAGTAGGCCCTGGACACACACAAAAGGCTTGTCTTGCTCTGCTGCCCTGTTGGGTGGGAGGTGGAAAGACACCCAGGGGCTGATTTAGGAGCCGGAAGAGAGGGAATGCAGGGGAGAGTGAGAAGAGTTTGAGTTCCTGGAATAATCCAGGAGAAGGCAAGAAGAGATCAGGACCAGGGAAAGGGAGCGAGGAGTCAGGCCGGGGAGGTTTTCATGGAGGCTGATATTCTTTTTGAATAGTATTATTTGAATATTACTATCTTATTTGAATAGTATTGAATATTTGGGGGCTTTGGTGCTCAAGATCATCCTTCGTTATGCCTACTCAGCTTTCAGTAAAGTATGATGTGTACATAGAAGCATTGTGTGAATGGGGAGCACGTTTGCAAATCCTATAAAAGGGCTGAATTCCACACCCAGGTTGATGTGTTATAAGAAAGGGGTAGCAGGTGGGGGCAGCAAACTGATCAGAGGAAATACTGTTTGAGCCAGCTGTGAGCAAGAGGACATGAGCCACCAGAGAACATGAAGAAATCTTGAGATGACTTTATGGTGGGGAGATAGAGGGTTTGGCCCCCTTGTTGGAGGTGGCAGACAAGGAATACAAATAAACCCGAAGCCAATGACAGTATTTTCTTTTTCTTTTTCTTTTTTTGAGTTATAGCCTCACTCTGTCACCCAGGCTGGAGTGCAGTGGCATGCTCACGGCCACCCCAGCACCCATCTGCTGGGCTCAGGCAATCCTTCTGCCTCAGCCTTCTAAGTAGCCGGAACTACAGGCATGCGCTACCACACCCGGCTAATTTTTTTTGATATATTGTAGAGATGAGGTGTCACCAAGTTGCCCAGGCTGGTCTCGAATCCCTGGGCTCAGGCAATCCTCTTACCTCGGCCTCCCAAAGTGCTGAGATTACACAGCCTGGCTGTGATTGCATTTTCAATGTCAAAAGCCTGGCCCTCAAAGCAAGACAGAGAGAAGCCAGGACTCAATCAGGAGATTTGGAACAAGATGCAAGCAGTCAGAGCCAGTGCTCAGTATGTCCTCTATATCTAAACCTTCAAGTTGTGAACCTCAAAGATGCGGACGTGTGTTCGCATTATTTGAGGAGGCACTACTAGTTTTTGAGTCACAGGACCCGAAAATAGAACGGTACACGCAGCTTGCAGCAGCCATTCAGAATGCAATGCCACGCTAGCATGTCATCTATGACGAGCAAAAAAGAACTACTATCCAGACATCACTAAATTGTTTTTGAAGAGGGTTGATAGAATTGAATCCAGTGAGGAACCAGAACCTGTGCCATTAATGTCAGGCATGAGTAAAATTGCAGCTTGCCCTCTGTCTCCGATTGCTGACAATCCTTCAGCTCTGCTACTTCCCACCTCCTCTCCCTCCTCCAATCAGTATCTCTTCTTACCTGTTCACTGGATGCCAGCCCTCACATGCCAGCTGTTATACTGTACTACTGTACTTTTTGAGGCACTGTACTGTAGGACTAAATTTTTTCTTTATTTTTTGTGTGTTTTGTATGTACTATGTGTGTGAAAAGCCTTATAAACCTATTACAATACATTACTATATAGCTACTAGCATTAGTGGGGTACCTAGGTGAACTTTCTTGGACTTACGAACAAGTTGGACTTACGAACGTGCTCTCGGAACAGAACTCATTTGTAGACAGGGGAGCTGACTGAATCCCTCACACCATGGACTCGAGATGCATCTAGATGGGCTTAGCAAGGAAGCAGAGTCACAGACTACAAGAATGGTAGTGTCTGGTGAGTGTCCAGAGAGAGAGAGAGAGAGAGGAGTATGCAGTCGTATGGAAGGCAGCCTCACAATGTCCCAGTGAAGCAGGATGTATCAGGTACAGCTGAGAGCTGTGGACATGTGGCTCAGAAAAAGCCCAGGAACTTGGTGGGAAGAGGAGAACACAGCAGTGACCAAATGGCCGCAGGTCCACAACCCAGACAGGGCAATGATGTGTAGGCATGTGCCAGTGTGGCTAGAGGTATCACTGAGGATGGAATCCCACCCCTCCTCTGCCTCCATGCAAAGGTACCAGGCAGCCCCTCCCTAAATTAGAGGCAACCTCCCATAAGGTGAAAAATGGGAAAGCCAGAATTAACTGAGATTAATTTCCTGCCACAGAGTGGGAATTCAAAATCGAAAATCATTTGAGTTATAGAAAATGTAGCTAGTTTTTTATATAAATGAGTCTGTGAACTGAGGTTCTTATTAGAGGACATTTTTCACGGAGTGTTTTGGGTCTTGGTCCAGCAGTGGGAGACCAGGGAAGGCTAAGGGGATAGTGTGTGTGTGTGTGTGTGTGTGTGTGTGTGTGTGTGTGTGTGTGTGTGTGTGTTCGTTCGTTCTGAATTGGATTCTCACTCTGTCGCCCAGACTGGAGTGCAGAGGCATGCTCACAGCCACCTCAGCGTCAACCTGCCAGGCTCAGGCAATCCTTCTGCCTCAGCCTTCCAAGTAGCTGGAACTACAGGTGCACGCCACCACTACTTTTTTGCTTTATTGTAGAGACGCAGTCTCACCAAGTTGCCCAGGCTGGTTTCGGGGCCCCTGGACTCAGGCAATCCTCTTGCCTTGGCTTCCCAAAGTGCTGGGATTACAGGCTTGAGCCACCGCACCCAGTCAAGGGGATAGTTTGGATGGTGTTTGGGGGATGGCGTAGGGGGTGCCCTAGGGAATAAGATTCCCTGGTTCTGTCTTCCCAAAAGGAAGGGAGAAGAGAGGGAGGGCCAGGAACCTCCTCCTGAGCTTCATTTCAAAACAGTGTGCTCAGACTTTGGAGGAGGGAGAGGCCTCCTCTCTCCACTCTCCCACAACCTTGCCATTCCAACCCCAGAGTTGCACGATCTCAGCAAAAAGGTTGAAACTGAGACAAGCCAGCCAGCCGCTGGGATTCCGGTATCAACACAGCGAGCGCCTGACCGCCCCCCGCTGGGCTGGGGGGAGTGACTCATCCACAGTGAGAATGGCCCAGCGAAAACAATGACTAGGCGGGCAGAGCCACCCAAATGTCAGCAGAGAGAAAAACTGTCAATGAATGAGCCGCAAATGGCTCCACAACAGACATCCCAAGGTTGGGGTGGAGAACCCGGGTTACCCCGCCTGGCAGGCAGTTGGCCCCCACCCAGTGGCGATGGGCGAGGGGACACGGGACATCTGAGCCTCCTCAAGTCACCACCGTTGAAATTCACAACATGGGTCACTGCTTTGGCAGGCGGCCCGTTCTCCTCCGCCCCCTCTCCTTGAGTTTGTAGAAAAGGCTTTTCTCTGGACTCAAAGGAGGTAGGATTCCCCAGCCTTTTACTACCTGCTTCCTGCCTGGCTGAATTCTTTTTTGGACCTTTTCTCTTTGGTGAGTGGGTGCCGTTTTTCCAGCAAGAATGAACAACCTTGGAGCCTTACATACGTTCTCTTGACTTCTCTTGTTTTCCTTTGTTTGCCCTTGAGTTTTTTAGGTTTGGCTGCCTCAGTTCAAGGTTGGAGCATGTTTTTCACAAGGTGCTTCCTGGGCTGACTCTAGGATTTAGGGGGACAGGGGAGGGGGTGCTTGACCTCTGCATCTCCGGCTAGAAAATCCACCTCTACCACCCAATCTGGGGAGAAGAAAAGTAGGTGGTCCAAGTTTTGCACCAAGACTAAAAAGAATACTCCCCCAGAGAGTTCCCAGCCCCCAGAGTACAACCATTAATCACCTTCTGGAAGCCCCGTTGCAGGGTTTGAAATGGAAATGACGCCGTCGTCATGGTAACCCTGGCTGGCTTGGCCAAGGGCTGCTCTGGGCCCAACTAGCTTTTCTGGGTTTCGGGTTTATTTACAAGCCTGGTATGTCTGTCTTAAGAGCAGACCCTTGTCATCTTAGGCCTAAGTGAAAGGCTGAGGGTAACGTAGGTCTAAACTAGTCCTTATTCAATATATGATTCCAAAGCTGGTTCACGCATTTGAGGAAGACAAGACCTTTCACTATGGTGCTTACTGGCTTCTTACCTGTTGCCTGGGTGTTCCCCCAGATGGACAGAATTGTATATTTGGGCTTTGTGGCAGAAACACTGGGGTCTGAATACTGGCTCTGCCACTTGCCAGTTTTGCGTCTTTGGGCAAGTTACTAAAACTCCAGTCTTCAGGCTCTAACTCTTTAAGTGGGGTAACAATGCCCAGTTCACAGTGCAATTGCTAGAATTAAATAAGAGAATTACATAATGCAGGAGTGGCATACTTTTTCTGTAAAAGGCCAGGCAGCAAATCTTTCAGGCTTTGCCAGCCGTCAAGTCCCTGTAACATGAAAGCAGCCATAACCAACAGTAAACTAAAGAGTGCAACAGAGTTCCAACACGTTCTAATGCATCGGCCTTCAGGTGGCCCCTGCTGGTTAGCCTGGGGTGACCAAGCCTTCTGAGCAGGAGCCACATCTGAATGAATAATACGCATCATTGGACACCGTCAAGAAGAGGGCAGCGGTGTGGCGACACAGCCAAGGGCAGGGTGAGAAGTTCAGGCTGGCTGCAGAGTCCTGGCTCTGACAGACTCTGCATAGCCACTCACATCTCTGGGGAAGGTCGAGGGGTGCAGATGGCATGGTGATCTGCTATGCTGAGCTGTGATTTACTAATGCTCTTACCCAGGTTGAGGGGAGGGTTTGGGGTCCCGAATCCATTCAGAATACTCTGACTCACACCAGCTCTTGGTAGTGGAGCTTGCCAAGACCCCCAGGAGCAAAGGAGACTTAGAAACCTGTTTTTAAAATCTGTGTTTACTGGCTCCAAACAACCAGCAGGTAGAGATGGGCCGAACTTGATCTGTCTGAGGACTCTCAGCCCTGCTGAGGGATAAGCAGGAGTAATCTGTCTCCCTCCTAAGTCAAGAGCCTGGGTCTTCCCAGACGGGGACTGTGGGCTGAAGTGCATCAGTTCTGTCAGAGGGGTGGCTCTCAGCAGGTCTGCAGGGACAGTGACCTATTCCAGAATTCAGGCAATGATCTCTTTCGGAGATGGACGATGACGGGTGTCAGGTTTGTGAGGGGCAGGAGATTCATGAGGGAGGTAGAACTCAGTGCCGGTCTGGATGAGTCTTCTGGGATTTTTCTAGTCAATGGTCACAGTGTGACCACAAGAGAGCACTTTCCCCTCCTGGGTCTCAGTTTACCTCTCTGTAAAACTGGGCCAACTCTCCTGCCCTCTCAACCCTCCGTGAGGAGGTGGGGTAGGGGAGAGGGCTGGCTGATGGTCTCTGTGGGAACAGGTGGTGCACGACTCCAAGAGAGTTCTATTTATGTGGTTTATTCTGATGACACCGTGTTTTCTCCCGACAAGCTCGGGCGCTGAGCAGCTGTTCTTTCGCTCTCACCCCTGTGGTGTCCCTGTGAGGGGGAGGATTCCTACTTCTCGCTGGCAGCTTTCTTTGCCATGGGAGGCTTTATTCAGCTCCTTAATACCAACACATTACATGTGGATGGAACTTCACAGCTTACAAAGCAATTTCGGAGACATCTTCTGATTCCATCTCCATAACAACCCTTGGAGGCTGGCATGGCAGGCTGGTCTAGCCCCGAGTTAGAGATGAGGAAACCGTCTCTTAGGTTAGATGGGTTAACCCCTTGCCAGGCTCCTGCCACCAGGAGGCAGTAGGGCTGAGACTGGGACCAGTGCTCACCCTGCCACCTTGGGCTGCCTCTCCTCGTTCTGCCTCATCAAAACTTCTCAGGAAGCTTAAAAAAGCTATTGTTCTGGTTTGCTTTTATTACATCGCTGTACTACAAGCATCAAAGAATAGTTTATTTTGGAGGGATGGTGGGAATTAACTTTAAACAAAAGATGAAGAGGGTTTTTATTCTAGAAAGTTGCCTTCTGTCCCCAATTCTGAACCTCCTATCATCATCACCAAAATAAATTTTGCTTTCATATATAATTCCCCCCCCCACCAAGCCTTCCACAAACTCAAGCCAGACAGGTTTGAGGGAGAGTGTGAGTTATTTTTACTCCCGTCTGGGGTTCTCCCTATTCATTGTTGGAGGGAAAAAAAAAGACAGTTGAAAATCCTGAAGAATTTTCTCTGGCTGTGAATTTGCACCCAGCTGTCTCCATACGTCCACACCCACCAGTGTGCGGCTGTTCCACACAGCCAGCCAGGAGTTCAGCATCATTTTCCTCTCTGACAGGCTTGCTCAACCACCATCTCTGAATTAGGGCAGCGGTGATAGGTCCGTGGTAGTCTAGGGGCTTTCCAGTCTTTGGGAACCCGTTTGCAAACTTCTAGGGAGTTTTGGTCTCAGAGTCGTAGTCTCTAGAGGGACCCATTATTTGAATTCCTGTACCCGGAGATCCTCTGGCCTTACACCCTTGGGTCTCTGCCTTCCCAAGGTCGTGCATAACTGATAGCCAAAACTGTGAGTCATTGGGTTTAACAGTAAAAATGATAACAGAAAGGCAAACCCATAAGGCTGAGCCCAATGGCCCTGACAGAAAAAGGCCAGATCTGAAAAGAGTGAGAAGTAATACAGAGAAAATTCTTGCAAATAGCTACCCATTTCTTATTCAGCTGCCCCGTCTTCTCTACCCCTTCCCGCTTCTCCCTCCCCTTCCACTTTCCCCTTCCTCCTGTATGTAACACCTACATTTCCTCACTAAACAGACTGCCTGCACCACAGAATCCTAAAAGTATTTCCATCAGTAACCAATGAGGTTTGTGTTGGTTTTAACTCTAGGTTCAATTCTGTCAGAGTCAATAGTGAATTCCAAGAAACTATCTAAATAATTTCACTGTGTTGAAATTTTTTGTAGCAAATGTTGCAAGGGAAAAAAATGACTGAATCTTGGATATTGTCAGGGCCACAAAAGTGTTTTTATTGTAGGGTATTTGACACAATGTTGTGTTAAAGGAGCATCTAGACTATGTCATTGACTCTTACCCAGAGCTTCACCTGGCGCTTCCACCAAGTCCTCACAGATGTCTGGATTCCATGACTGGCCAGGTGTTCCTCACAGTCAGCTGTTGGATTTAGTCATTCACCACGTATCTATCTAAGGACTTCCTGTGGGATTAGCACATGGCTGGGTGCTGTGAATAATTCTCCAAATATAAGACAAGATTCCTGTCCACATGATGTCTACCATCTAGATGACAGAGATATAGCCAGTACACACACAGGTGAATTGAATAGCACAAGGTATCACCTAGAGAGGCGTTAAGCTGTGTGAACTCCAAATGTCGTCCTCAGTCTGTCTGCAAGTCTGTCTGCAAGTCTGTGCCCTCCTTCTAGGCACAAGGGAAGACTGAGCTCTCCTTCTCCACCCCAGCCTTCCCAGTGCCTCATAGTCCTTTGTATATATTATGCACATTTCACTATAGAACTTCCCGCATTGTGTTGGGTGTTGATTATTTCTGTCTCTTCCTCTACAGGTGTTGTGTGTGTGAAGCCTTCGCCTTGCAAAGGATCTAGTAAGGCACCTGTCACACAGACAGTTTTTAAGACATTTTAAGAATGTCTATCAAATGTAGCGTGTCAGCCAAGGACTGACGCTGGAGAACTATTGACCAACTGCCCTTCCATGTGGGATTCCACAGCCCAGCCACATTATATGCTGTTCCTATTCCAAAGTGCTTAAGAAAAGGAGCCACGGCAGGGCACAATAGCTCAAGGCTGTAATCCCAGCACTTTGGGAGGCCAAGGTAGAGGATTGCCTGAGCCCATGGGTTTGAGAACAGCCTGGGCAACTTGACGAGATGTCATCTCTACAATTAAAAAAAAAAAGAAAGAAAATTAGCCAGGTGTGGTAGCACGCACCTGTAGTTCTGGCTATTGGAAGACTGAGGTGGAAGGATCGCCTGAGCCCATCAAGTTGACGCGGGGGTGGCTGTGAGCGTGACTGCCACTGTACTCCAGCCTGGGCAATGGAGTGAGATTCCAACTCAAAAAGAGAAAAGGATTCGCTCCAGGGGGCTGGATGTGAAGTCCCAGCAAGCTCATCTACAAACTCTCGTGTGGAAGGAAATTAGTGTCCCGAGGGCCGCTTCATTGTGTATCATGTTAAAGTCCGGAAGTCAGAGGCAAAAATAGGCCCCATTGGGCCCCTCTTAGCTGCATCCTTGGGAAATTGATGTCTGCATTTTAATTCTCTCCAACATGTCATTAACCCCCACAGGCACCCATCCTATTGAGACAAGACCCATGATGAGGGTTGGAGGAGGAGAAAGAACTCTCTTTAAGGGTCCTTTCTTCTGCTCAGTGAAAAATGATCTATTAGAGGCTGACAAATCAATAAAGGCAATTTAAGCCCCTTTCTTGGAGTCTGTGTGACTTACAGGAAGGGTAGTGTAGCGCCTGGGTGGTGCCATGGGCCCTGTGCTCCTTCCCCTCTGCGCAATTATAACAAATTTGCCTAATGCACTAAAAGCCAATGAATCATGTCCACTGGTGATGGGATGGGGAAGGCGAGAAGGAAAACGTCGGATGCTGGCAGCTGCCCTGCTAACCTTGGTTTTAATTAGGCTTTAGTGAATAACAAACAAAGCAATCACTCATTTGCGACAACCACGGTGACTAAAAGGCCCACAGTTGGTTGTCACAAATAAGCAATATTCTAGGTCTTGAAGGAAGCCAGTATGGCTTCACCCCATTGGATTTCATCTCAAGAAAAGGTTGGGGCTCTACTCAACCACTGGTGGACTTGGGCTCTTTTTTCCCAAACTGGAGCCTGGGTTTGACAACTCTTACCTGTGCTACTTGTTCCCCACAATAGGATGGGAATCCTATAGTGGTTCGACTCACTAGCATTAATCACAAAGTGGAAGTCACAGCATTCTTCTCTTTTGCGATGGATAGAATATTAATGGCCTTAAAATCCAATCAGAAACTCTATAAAATAACAGGCCTGTATTTATCAAAATTGTCAAGGCCAAGAAAGATAAGGGAAGACTTAGGGACTCTTCCGAATTCAAGGAGAGAAAGAGACATCATGACACCTGGACGTGACCTGTGATCCCGATTTTCTTTATCCATGCAGAATTCTGTTAGAATAATGGGAGAATTTAAATAAAACCTGCAGATTAGCTAATAGTATTATTGCAATGTTAGCTTCCTATTTTTAATTATTGTACTATGTTAATATAAGTTAATAGAAGTCACGGCCAAGAAATTTAAAGAAATCCAATTGGTAAAGAGATGGCCAGCTGTGACTGGTGGAAAATCTGCTTCTGGTCTCTTCCTTCTTTCTTCTTCCCAAAAGAGCCTCTCCACCCAAAGCATGCCTTGGTTTGTGACTTAAACCTCTAAGTGCACAGAATTATGGGATCCCATTGCATGTCTCTGGAAGATGAGGTGTCTTACATGATAAGATCACAGGGGGAGATTTGCACAAGGAACCAGTGAGAACTGAAGGGATTTGATCAGATGATCATTGAGCTCCTTTCTAACTCAACATCCTGTGACCTTCTGGTCCTACGAAATAGAATATAGAATACAGTCATGTGCCACATAACGAAAGTTTGGTCAACGATGAACTGCCTATTCTATGGTGGCCTCATAAGATTATAATGGATGGAACTGAAAAAATACCTACCATAACCGTCTTGAAGTTGTTGCATATTGCAGTTTTCACGTGTTTGTGGTGGTATCAACCAAACCTACTGCCCTTCCAGTCATATAAAATATGGCACATACAATTATGTACAGTACATAAAAACTTGATAATGACAATAAACAACTATGTTATTGGTTTGCACATTTACTGTTCTATAGTTTTATCACTATTTTATAATGTGCTCTTATAAAAAAAAAGTTAACTATACAACAGCCTCAGGCAGGTCCATCAAGAAATATTCCAGAGGAAGGCATTGTTCTCACAGGAGGTGACAACTCCGTGCATGTTACTGCCCCCGAAGGCCTTCCAGCGGGTCAGGATGTGAAAGTGGAAGACATTGACATGGATGATCCTGACCCCAAGGAGGCCCAGACTAATTGTGTTTGTGTCTTAGTTTTTCGTGTTTTTTTAAAAAGTTTAAAATGTAAGAAAAAAGTTATTATAAAAGAAAGCATATAGAATAAAGCTATATGGAGAAAGAAAATATTTCTGGACTGCTGTACAATGTGTTTATGTTTTAAGCTGTGTTATTACAAAGGAGTCAAAAAGTTAAAAAAATTATTTATTTATATTTTTTAGCCGGGCTTGGTGGCTCAGCCTATAGTCTCATGTTTTGGGAGGCTGAGGTGTGTGGATTGCCTAAGCCCGTGGGTTCGTGACCCACCTGGGCAACTTGGCAAGACCTCAGCTCTACGATAAATAAAAAAAAATTAGCCGGGCGTGGTAGCGTGCGCCTGTAGTTCCAGCTACTTGGAAGTCTGAGCAGAAGGATCACCGGAGCAGGTCGAGGCTGTGGTGGCCAGGAGCGTGCCACTGCACTCCAGTCTGGGCGACAGAGTAAGGCTCCAACTCAAAAAAAAAAAAAAATTAAAAGCTTGAGAAGTAAAAATTTGCGGTAAGCTAAGTTTAAATTATTATTGAAGGAAGAAAATTTTAAGAATAAATTTAATGTAACTGAAGTATACAGTGTTAATAAAATTGATGGCAATGTCCTAGGCATTCAAACTTACTCACTATCTCACCCAGAACAACTTCCGGTCCCACAAACGCCATTCATGGTGAATGCCTTAGACAGATGTACCATTCTTTTATACTTTGTTCTTCCTGTTCTTTTTCTATGTTTAGGCATGTTTAGATATACAAACACTGAATATTATGTTACAGTTGCCTACAGTATTCAGTACAGTCACAAGTGGAACAGGTTTGTAGCCTAGGAACAATAGGCTAAACCATCTAGCCTAGGTGTGTAGTAGGCTGTACCACCTAGGTTTGTGTAAGGGCACTCTATGAGGTCACACAACGATGAAATAGCCTAAGGGCACATGTCTCAGAATGTATTCCCATCATTAAGTGATGCATAGTTGTGCTGTAATAGTTTGTGGCCCTTAAAGCCACTTGGAATGTCCCTCCTTCCTTACTTGGCTGCTAATTCCCTAAGACCATGCATGGCAGGGCAAGTGGCTGTTCCTACCTGCTGTCAGGTGGTGGACTTCCCTTCCTCTCTTGCTCCAGAAGCCCAAGGCAATGATATTTTGAGACTGCTCCCAGGCAGCCCACCTGGTTTCTTAGGATTGTCCCTGCCCCCAACTCTGCATTCCTGATGGATGTTTTCTGGTTTTGCTTGAGACTGGGAGTATGTGCACATATATAGTAAAATGCAAAGGACTTGTACTTATATTGAATATATCTCCATATGCATAAGGGTGTACACATGCATTTTTTCAACACCAATCTCCAAAATTATAATTCTAAAAAAATGTCCTACCTGCATAATGAACATTTGTATACCTAACCCTGAATTGTACCCCACATATTTAAAATAAAAAATTTTTAAAAAGAATAAAAACAGTTCTAAATATGTCCTGTAATTTAAAAATAAAATACTAAAGAAAAAAGATATATATATATATTTTTGAGTCTGAGTCTCACTCTGTTGCCCAGACTGGAGTGTGTGGCATGCTCATGGCCACCCCAGCATTGCTGGGTTCAGATGATCCTTCTGCTTCAACCTCCCATGTAGCTGGAACTACAGGTGCACACTAATTTTTATTTATTGTAGAGACGAGGTCTCGCCAAGTTACCCAGGCTGGTCTTGATCCTGCGGGCTCAGGCAATCCACTCACCTCGGCCTCCCAAAGTGCTGGGATTATAGGCTGGGTCACCGATCCCAGTCAATTTATATATATATTTAACAACAGTCATCAGCGTCGAGTTCTCTGGACTTAAAGACCAAAACGTCTCCCAAGGATGTCTGTGACACCTTTTAGGTTCTGAGTAAGGTGGCTTGAGGCTTCTCTAGAGAGAACCCCAGGGATGCTTAACCCCAAGCCACCAGCCAGGAGCTAAGAAGTAGGAGCTAAGATGTATTCTTGCTTGGGAAAGGAGAAATAGCCACAATGGGTGGCAAAACGCATTAGTGGACATTTCTTGTTCCAGATGATAGCAGGCAACGATGGTTGACACTGCTTGTTGCCTGCCTTACTTTATTAACGAATCCCAATTTTGTTTGAGATTTTAACGTCTCCAGTTTAAAAAACTCACCTCCCCAGAGTATCCTAAGCTGAGAGTGCTCGAGCAAATCAGTTTTGGGAGATAAGATACAAAGAGAAATTTCAGGAAAGTTTGTTTTTCCTGATAACAGCAGACTCTACTTTCACCAGCCATTGCCCCTCTGTTTTCCCCCTGTTTGCTCCTGGACTGCAGGGTAGTCATTCTTGGAGCTACGAGGATGACAACCTCAAACAAGGTAGAACAGGGGTCTAGGAGGATTTGTGACTGTTTCCTTGAATACCTCTGGACATGCCATCCTACAGAAAAATTAAACTCCTTGTGGTGGGATTTTTATTACATGCCACTGAATGCAGTCCCTAAAGAGAGCCCAGTACCATCAGCCCTGTTCTCATCCTTGTGCTTTTCAGTGGCTGGGGTTTCCACAGCCAGAGCCAACCCTGTACTCCTCAGAGCGGCATGTCTCGCGGGTATCCTAGCCCATTCCTACTGCTATAACAAAAAACTTCGAACGGGGTAACATATAAACAACAGAAATCTATTGCTTACAGTCCTGGAGGTTGGGCTGTCCAAGATCCAAGCACCAGAAGATTTAGCATCTTCACATGGCAGGAGAGGCAAAAGGGCTTCCTCACGCCTCTTTCATACAGGTACTCATTCCATTCATGAGGGTAAAGCCCTCATCCCCTAATCATCTCCCCCAAGCCCCCCTCCTTCATAGCATCCCCCTGGGGGTGAGGTTTCAACATATGAATTTGTGAGGGCCACAAACATTCAAACCACAGCACCTGCTGACACTGTTCACTTCAGAAATGGGTCTACAACTTAAGCCAGGAAACGCTGAAAAAAATTAGGACTTTTGAACAGAAGAAAAAAAACACTGATTTTCTTTTTCTAACCTGTAGATTTGTAGTTATCATGGCACAAAGTCTGGAGTTGTAGCAGCCATATGGTTGCAAGAAGAAAACCCGCTGAGAATGAAGCTGACATTTGAGAGTGTAAATCCAAGTTGATGAGGAGGCATTATCTGAGCCTCTATATCAAGCTGTGCCTGAAGCCAGCACCAGTCTTGGACTTTTGAACCGTATAAGCCAGTCGCTTTCCCTCTTCTTTTCGCTAGTTAGAGTTTCCTTGAGTAAGGGGGTACTGAGAAAGCCCTTATTGATTCAGAGGCTCCCTGAGGGTGGACGCTGACAGTGGGGAATTCTTGGCATCATCTCTCTTGGCTAGGGCCTCACGGCTGATGACCTGGGGTGTGCTTCTAAGGAGCAGAGGAGCTTAGTTTAAGGAAAATCTGAGCCCGTGTCAGTATCAGTCTTTATCCCAGTAGGACACACATTTTGATTATTGGGCCCAGTGAGAACAATTCTGTCAGCTCTGAAAATGAGCCCCATCTCGAAGAAAAACGGGGGACTATTTTGTGTGGCCTGGGGGAGGGTAATGCAGGCTAATGGAATGTCTTGTGGTGAGGTATCCGCTCATCTTTCAGGAAACACAATCACCAGGGACAACACTCGCTTTCATAAAATTGTCTCTGACACCATCTTAATTCCACAAATTACTGTCAACCGGAGCTGCAAGGAGTTATTTTTAAACTAAATCTGCTTGGCAGCCCATGGGGCAGGCTTTCAGAGCATAGCTCATAAATGGCCCTAGGATGGAGAAGACCCGGCCTCCCTCCCACCCCTCCGGCAGGGCTTCTGGATGCAGTCAGGGCCACCCATCCCTGTCAGGGTTCTTGTCAAAAGGCCAGGCTTCTAGAATGATCTGCATGACCTTCCTCTTCCCAGGCCTGGCTTGGACTTGTCTGGTTCCCATCCCCTGCTAGCCGCCCCTCCCCGCCCCCATCCTTTCCACCTGCCACCAAAAGGTCAGCCACTGGGGAGGACGAGGCCTCAACACTGTGGTACCAGAGGCATTTAAACAGTCCTAGAACACCAACACGTCAGCCTCTAACCAGTCTCTGCTCTTTTCTTCTTTCGAGCTCTTGCCCCGTTCCCTCTCTCCCCGTTCTCAGATGTTCTTTCTCAGGTAAAGACAAACACGCTGTCACATACCAAATTCAACTGGATACTGCCTACAGAAAGCCATGGGGTGGGGATTCCTGTAGAGCTGCGTCCACCTTACATCAACCCCTCAGGGATGCACTGTAGGGCTATCAGTGGAATTAATCTGCATGGCAGCCCTAACGAAGGGTAACGAGGTTTGGAGAAGGCAGGACATTGGCTCAGGCCACCCAGCTTGTAACAGGGCTGGTCTTTTGGACTATAAAGTCAGTGTTCCCAGCATTCTCCCTCCCATGCCATCCTGTATTTCTCTAGGAGTTATGTGTCCAGAGCAAACAGGTCCTTGGGGGCATGGGACAGAGTGGATGGCACAAGGGTCGTTGCTCCAAGGTTTAATCAGGTGGCCCTCTTTGCACCTGGCAACTATGAAGGGGCTCTGGGGTGGGGGTGAGGCTGTACACCCTCTGGTCCTCTTCCTACTGCCCCTTTTTTTAGAAAGAGAGAAGAAGAAGAAGAAGAAGAAGAAGAAGAAGAAGAAGAAGAAGAAGAAGAAGAAGAAGAAGAAGAAGAAGAAGAAGAAAAGGAAGGAAGGAAGGAAGGGAGAGAGGGAGGGAGGGAGGGAAGGAAGGAGGGAGGGAGGGAAAGAGAGAGGGAGAAAGAGAAAGAAAGAAAGAGAGAGAGAAAGAAAGAGAAAGAAAGAAAAAGAAAAAGAAAGAAAGAAAGAAAAGGGGGGAAGGGAGTGAGGTAGGAAGAGAGGGAGAAAAGGAGAGAGAAAGAAAGAAGGAAAGGAGGAAGGAAGGGAGGAAGAGAGAGAAAAAAAGAAAGAAAGAAAGGCAAGCTTTAGCACCTTTATTTCTGACTCCAGGCCACAGCTGGAGAAGAACACAAGTGAAATAGAGTCCTTGTGGCTCTGAAAACCTCTGGCTGCCTTCCTGGGGTTGAGTCATGTCTCTGTTTCAGGAAGGTGCCATTAATTTGGTGCAAGAAATGAACAAATACGAGTATAGTGCGGCGCAGAGCTCTCAAAGTGCACTGAGAACTTTCTGGGTTGTATCCACAAGCGTGGGCTGAAAGCAAAGATTACAGAAGGTGTTGATGGGTCTGGAGCTCGAAAACATTCCATTGGAGCAATTAGGAGGCAGCTTAGTGCCTCGCTGGGCTGTAAGTTCTTTGAAAACGCCTTTGGTTGGATCAGGAACGTTTTTCCTTCAAACAATATTCTTTTCAAAGTATAATACGTTTGTGTGGCTGAGACCCTACTTGGTCTCAGTCCCTGGGGCAGTTACCTCAGGGATATGGATAGAGAAGTAAGTGGCAGGAAGGAAATAAAATCAACAGTCATCTTTGGACTTTCCGTCCTGGCACTGGCAGGACCCTGCCGAATGTGACATGAAGACTGTAAGGCGCGAAGGTCTAAGGTGAAAACAGCACTTCCCAGAGAGGACTTGGATCCTGGTCTGCACAGGGTGGGGGTGGGGATGGAATTCAAGAAGCGCCTGCCTCTCCCACAGCTTGCTTCTCAGGGGTGGCCCTGGAGAGTTTTTCTACCTGATGTTTCTGGCACTTGTGCATAAATGAGATGAAGTTTGAGGATCATACCAGGGACTTTCTCCTGAGCCAGAAACAGCCACTGTCGGGGTGGTGGGTCATTTGGATGGGGATAAACCAACCAAGCGTGAGCCTCTGTCTTGCCAGATGTGTCCCAGGAGCACAGAGAAAACACTCACCCTGGCTCAGGCCCCCTTTGTGAGGCCCAACCGATTCTTCTGAGGTCACTTGCTGAATGTCACTGGTGCTAACACACTGGGCCCTGAGCATCTGTGAGACTGAGGCAGTGTCTTGTGGTGTCCAGGGACCCCTCTTGGTTTGATTCCAATAAAGCCCCATGCTGGAATGGATGGTGAGGCTCCTTCCTGTAACCTTAAGAGAAGTTCACACTCTGTCAGTGGCAGTGGGAAATGACTGGTCTCTTCTAGACTTTCCCTGTACATCTTCTGAGAGAACCGCCTCCAAATCATTCCTTTCCCTTGGCTGGCTCTAGAAGGATCCTGAGTCCAGGTCCTGGGTAACCCTTCCAAGGGCCTGCTGGCGGGCGTCCAGCAAGAACCCACCTGAAGTGCTGTGGAGCTGAGCGGATTGGCCAATGTGCAAACTGCCTGGTGCTCACCAACCCGCCCCCAGCAGGCCCTGCTGACTCAAGATTCATCCTTCTGAGCCTTCACTGCAGAGCAGGGGGTGGGACTGAACACTGGAGCTGGAGGGAGCATCCAGGGTCAGGGCTTGGCTCCAACGGCCGCCTCCCACCCGGTCCCAGGGCTCTGAGGTGAGGCGTGCCCGCTGCACCCCTGCCTGCTCAGCAGGCAGATCTGGCCACCTTCCAAAGAGTCTCAGCTCTGGAATCCAGGCCCTTCTCCTCCCCTTCCTCTCCTGCACCCCAGAGTGCTTTGATCAAAAGGAGAAGAGAAGTTAGCGGGTTCCATGAAAGCAGAGTCGTGCGGAAAGGCAGGGAGACGTGGTTAGCTTATCTGTCAACAATTTAAACCTAGGAGGTTTCTAGAAATGACAGAGCTGGAGAACTGACCCCCACTTTTCAGCCTTCTGTCAGTCAGAGGAGGCCTAGGCAGAATGTGGCTGCAGCCCAAGGCGGGGAAACCTTCCCTCTACCTCTTCCATCGCCCTCCTCCTGTACATCAGCGAGGAGTGGCGTGTGCCATCTGGTTGAATATGAGGTGGAGTGAAGAATGCTGGTCGAAGACCTGGGAATCCTTTTGTGGCAAAGCAACGCTTAACCTAAAACTGGACCCTGAATCTTAGAAGTAGACTTTAAATGCCTGGGAATTTTTATTGTAAAGGGTATAATTCCTATCTATAACGTAGAGAGATCTATCTCCAGCCATCCTGAAAAGAGTGCAGAAAGGTGGCACCTTTTTGCTTCTGGAAAATACATGGAAAGTTAGACGGATCTCTGTTCAAGTCCTGGCCCCTGATGGTCTTGGGCAAGTTGCTTAACCATACCGAGCCCCAGCTTCCTTGTTTGTCAAGTAGGAGCAATGCCATCTCTCCTTAGGACTTTTGTTATGAGGAATAAATGAGTGAGCTAGTCTATGTAAAATGCTTAGCATCGTGACTACCACAAAATTAGAACTCAGATAATTGTAGTTAGTATTAATTTGTTCTTAAAAGGACCCTGAATTTTAGAAATAGGCTTTAAATACCTAGGAACTTTATTGTAAAGGGTCTAATTCCTACCCATAATACAGGGAAATCTATCACCATCTCCTGAAAATGGCGTGGAAAGATGGCAGCTTCTTGCTTCGGGAGGGTCCCAAACCCACTCTCCTTCTCATATCCCGACTAGAAGAGGTGCTGGGATTCCATACTGACCCATACATGAGGAAGCCTCAGAGTTAGAAGAGATCTTCAATTTTCGCTTGCTTATCCTCCCAAATGGTACTTAACTATTTCTACAACATCTTCTCTAATGCCTCACCTAGTATATGTTGAACCTCTCAATGATGTGACATCCATCCATCCATCCATTCAATGAATAGTTATTGATTACTGGACATGCCCACTGTATGATTAGGTGCTAAAGGTGAGAATGGGACACACACAGTTTTCATACTTGTGAGTCTATCAGGAAGAGGCAAATACTGGATAAGTAATAGCACAAATATTTCCATTGCTATTAAAGTGATTGTAAATTCCATATCAGCTGGGAGTTCTCATACTCTAGATAAATGTAGCTCCCACTTCCAAACTTCTTTCTGCCCTTCCCAGGATTTCAGGGAGAAACTGAGGGGGCAGGTTGTCTTAGGTTCCCATGGTCAGCTTAGAAGTCAAATTCTTGCTTCCTCAGTTTATGGACCACCTAATTCTTATGTGAGCTAATACTATTTGACACTGTGTTGTCCAGATGTGAAACTCAGGCCCATCCACAATTGCCAGGAAAACTCTGCTTATGTAAGGCAATGTGTGTGGGTTGGTAGACATACCTGCAGATTCTTGTGGGAAGGAGGTATCAGAATAGGAATTCATATCATAGTAATCCAAACAATTTTAAATCGTACATTAGGCATTACTTTTCTTATAGTGTCCTCTGGCTATCCCAGCAATAAGGAATTGTTACTCCCCATTCGACCTCAAATCTTATTCAAAATTGTCCCTAGTTCACAGCATCTGGCTGACTCTTCCCCATATTCTTTCTTTCTTCTCACACTGAAGAGTGTTGCTATATTTTGGGGGGGGCGGGCAGTGGTTGGAGTCTCACTCTGTCAAGCAGGCTGGAATGCAGTGGCACACTCACGACCTGCTGGGCTTAGGTGATTCATCCGCCTCAACTTTCCAAGTAGCTGGAACTACAGATGCACGCCACCACGCCTAGCTAATTTTTGTGACTTATTGTAGAGACGAGGTCTCACCAAGTTGCCCAGGCTGGTCTTGAACCCCCGAGCTCAGGCCATCCTCTCGCCTCGGCCTCCCAAAGTGCTGGGATTGCAGGCTGAGCCACCACACCTGACTAGCTATATTTTTTGTGTCTGTTGTGTAAACACCTGCTAAGCCCCAAGATCTTCACCTTCTACCTGAAGCTGATCACCAAGATATCTTCCCAAGCAAAGAATTTTCCACCTAAGTCCTTTCCTGAGTGCTGCATCTGTTGATACATTTTGGCCTGGTCACATGATGAAAAAGTGTAGGTTTCATGTACATCTACGGGGGGTATAGGTCCCTACCTTCATTTCGAGGTTAAAGAAGATGGACACATATGAGTTGACCAGAAAAGGGTGGGAAGGAAGATAGAAGACTCGAAAGGTCAGGATGGCTGGACCACAGGGACTGGAGGTGATGGAGATGGGGATGAAGCTGGAGAGAGATGCAGGGCCGTCACTACTGCCCAAGAACCCATCTCATCTCAAATGGTCCTTTATGGGATCTTCCCCAACAACCAGCTGAAATCTGCTACCTGTCACTTTCACTCCTCAGTCCCAGTCCTGCTCCCTGTGGCTATCTAGAAGGATGATTACACCTGGATGGTGGTCCTCTGACCTTCTTCCTGGCAGGTGAGATTCTCAGCAATTCACACCGCTTTTTATTTTGCAAGTTCTTGAAATGTGGTCCTCCAAATGATGCACTACCCAGCCTCTTCTTTTCGTGTACCCCACCCGTATGCCCCACATTCAATGGAGGAACTCACAGAAATGAGTAACCTCTGATGCCTCCCATTCCATTTGGATAGGAGCACCTGGATAGGAGAAAGAGGCTGAAGGGTTGCTGGGCCTCTAGCTGGTGACTTGGAGACGCCTGCAGATTTGATTACAGCAAGATGTTTTTCCCTGCAAGATTTTCAAGGCATTGAAATGCTCTTTGTTTCTTAAAACCCAGACCGCCTCAACCTATACTGAGCCTTTGTGTGCATTAGAAAGAGACACCCCCTTGGGGCTGATGCAGAGTTTGGCCAGAGGAGCCTGGACTGGAATTCAGCCCACCTTGGAGTTCATCCGAGCCCTTTTGTGCAGGGCTGCAAACTGCACACCTGAATAAGGCAGTCCTGTTCATAACAAGCCTGTGAAGTCAGTCGGGAACTTAAGCCCCTGACCTCACCCGTGAGGAAACTGAGGCTCAACTGGTGCAGAGCTGGAACTACTATCCATATCTCCTGCCTCATGGTTGGGTAGAGTCTTCGCAGAACCATAGGATAAGCCTTGGTCCAGTCAGAGAGGATGCAAAGATGAGGCAGACTATTTTTTTTTTTTGGAGTCGGAGTCTCCCCGCCATTGCCCAGGCTGGAAGGCAGTGGCACACTCATGGCCACTGCGGCCTCAACCTGCTGGACTCAGGCAATCCTTCCGCCTCAGCCTTCCAAGTAGCCAGAACTACAGGCACGCGCTGCCACGCCCGGCTAATTTTTTTTATTTGTTGTAGAGGTGAGGTCTCACCAAGTTGCCCAAGCTGGTCTTGAGCCCACAGGTTCGGGCAATCCACTTGCCTCAGTCTCCCAAAGTGCTAGAATTACAGGTTGAGCCACTGAGCCCAGCTGAGGAAGACTATTTTTAAAGGCTGCCTCTTACTAACTATGCCTTTTACTTAGACTTTATGTAGCCTCATTTTGTCATCCATAACATGGGGACAAAAATTTGAATCACACAGGGCTGTGAAGTGACATGAGCAATGAAACCTTAGGCTACCTTATCACTACCTAAAGCACTGGCCGCTTGTTCCCAGTCTGAGGCCTGTGTTCAAGAGCAGACAGAGCTGAGAAGTAATGGAGGAGGTTCCTTCTTGTCTTGGTGACTCACACCATGCTGACTAGCGGGGCTGGGAGGAAGCTCATTCTAGTGGGGAGGAAGCCACCCCCCATCTCCATGCAGCTGACATACTGTGGAGGGTGGGGGGCAGCCTGGCAAGCATGACGTGGCTCCTAAAACATCTGTCACAGCATTTGAGAAATAAAGAAGAAAACAGGAAACACTCTAGGCAAATAACAAAATAAGATTTCTTATAGTATGAGGATTTGGAGATGGATCTTGGCAGAAGGATGAGGAATCAGGGATGGATGTAGTGGGGAGGAGGCTTCCAGAACAGAAAATTCTCCACCCACTTCGGTATAGAAGGACACCTGGGACCCACTCAGATCAGAACTGCATCAAGGACAGGGAAAGGTCTGTTGAGATACCTTCCTGCCGCACCACCTGGAGTTTCATCCCCTCCAGAAGGCAGAAACCTGGTTTCCCTGTCCCAGGAATGCTGACTCAGACTTTGCAGAACTGGGTGAATTTGTCTAGTTGCCAATGTGGCTTTTGCTGCAGGTCACCTCTGTGTCCTATTTATTCATTCAGTAAAAACAGATTTGTTGAACACCTATTTTATTCCAGGTACGATACTGGACACTGAAGTTACAAGTATAAATAAGATAAGAGGCAAATCTTCATTGTTTTAATTACAATGTGTTTGCATGTACAAAAATGTGTGTGTGCACATTTGATGAGGAGTTGTGTGCGTGAGTGGCTGTGTTTGCATATGTGTATTCATACATGTATCCATACATGTGATTCTGTGTGTGCTTGCATGAATATGCATGTATTTGTTTGACTATATATGATTATGTGTATGGGCAAGTCTGAGCATTTGAGCACCTCTATGTGTACCTTCTTCACCCATAATTAAGAGAAGAGTATGAGGTGAATCCTCTCTAATAAGTCTGAGGTTTATATGTATGGAAAAAGGGAGTTATTATGGGAGGACATTTTGCTCAGGGATTCAGGAACTGGGAGCTGGTGCTCACACCTGCCTCCTGTGTGGTGGGATGAGCATGAGTGGCGATGAGGACCCAAAGAGCCTGGTAGGCACAAGGGACCAACGGAGGTTAGAGCAAGCAGGAACAGGACCCAGGAAGTCAAGAGCAGAGAGAAAACATTCTCAGACCCAGGGGATAAACTGGCAAGGGGTTAGCGCTCCAGGGAAGAGATGAGGTCTTGGCAATTATCAGAGGCCCAGGGAAGGTAGACCATCAGGAGCGGAAAAGAAAACATCCGATACCTGGGTGCCCTGGCAAACCATCAGAGCACAAGGTGATTTCAAGACAAAGGCTGTCTTAGGCAGACTCGCATTAAAGTTTCCTGCAGGGTGTCAGCCAGGGCCTGACTTGAGACCCAGTAAGAGATCAGTGTCTGAAGGGCACTTGGCTCTTCCTGAGACGCGAATCACTGATGCCTCCAATCAAGATTGAGTTTGTTCAGTGGGATGGGGACAAGGTGGCTGAGAAGGTCTAGAGGTGTCCAGAACAGGAAGAGGGGATGGGTCAGAAAGGACACCGAAGTACCCTAAAAATATACAACCCTTGTTTACTGTTGTCCTTACAATGGTTTGTCACTTAGATGGGCTTCTTTGAAATTTATGCTCACCTAATATCATTTTTATTATGCAGTTAATCACGAGAAGGAAAGAGGCAAGGGAGTGTATCTGAATGCTTCTATTTCATTTGCTTAATGGAGCGCTCAGAGTAGGAGAGAGAAAGCTGAAAGCTCCCCAATCATTTATTTTAGTAAGAGGAGTTATATTTGAGAGTTTCTGACAGTGCCATCCAGGTATTCTGGGCAGGGAGACTGACCGTCTTTATCTGGGTGCCCATGAACGGATCCAGGCGCACCTTCAAAGCTGCACTGTCTTCTGGGCGTGCAGATAACAGTGCCGATAGGAAGAGGAGGCCAAGAAGGATGGCAGAGGCACGCTCGCAAAGCCTGTCAGGGCTTGGAAGAGAATTAAGTCTTATTTCCCACAGTAATCCAGATTGCTGGTTTCTGGGCTGTGGCAGGGATTTCAGATGTTAATTCCAATCTTTTCTGCCTGTAGCTGGATTTCCTTTCAACCCTGGGCTTGTGAACTGGGCTGACTTGCAGGGTTGCTCAGGACTGTTCTCCACATGTGGTGTGGACTGGGCTGTGGGAGCAGGTCCCAAAGAAAAACGATTCTGCTCAGGCCTACTTGGCTTGATATCCAGGCTGTGAAAGCACATTTCTCATCACAATGAGAGACAACTGTCTATTGGTAAGAGCACTGGCTGTCGAGTCAAAGTAGCTTGAGTTCCAATACTGACCCCTTAGTAAGTGGGACCTTGGACGGATTACTGGAACTGTGGCTACTGCTACCATGAAGAGCAATGGAGTGTGGTGGTTTAGAGGGTGGCTCTGGGGCCAGATGCCCTAATGTGCACTTGCTGTGTGAACTTGGGCACATTATTTATCTCTGTGTTGCAGTTTCTTTATCCATGTAAAAGGCACAATAACAGTGCATACCTTACAGGGCTGTTATGAGAATTGAGTGAATTAATATATATATAAGGGAGACTCCAATAAACCCAGAATTTATCTATTAAAAATATGTGTATTTATTCTTACATGTTTAAACTTCGGTCGCTCTCAAAGTACTCTCTGTTTGATGTAATACACCTATCAAGATGCTTTTTCCACTGCTCAGAACTCACCCAAATTTTGAACTCATCCATTTTGATGCCTTTTAAGGCTTCTGCCATTTTTTGTTTCACCTCTTCCACATCAGCAAAACATTTCCCTTTGAGGACTTTTTTCATCTGGAGAACAAAAAGAAAAAATCCCATGGGTTGAGCTCGAGTGAATAAGGACACAGAGGTCATGGTCATTTTTGGTCAAAAACTGCTGAACACTCAGTGCGGCGTGGGCAGGAAAGAACCAGTCACCTGTTTGCCGCAACTTGCGATGTTCCGTCTGCAAATTGTGATGCACCCTTCTCAAAACTTCCAGATAAAAAGTTTGGCTGATCGTTTAATCCAGAAGAACAAATTCCAAGTCTCCTACCAGGGACCTGTCCTCCAAAAACTAATTCCATTTTTTTTGGAGGGGTGCCCTCTCGCACATATATAAACATATATTTAAAATATATATATGTAGATAAATAGCTTAAAACAGTGTGTGGCACACTAATTAAGTATCTGACATTAAAGTGACCGTGTCTGTAAAATGAAGATTTAGTACCACCATCATTAGATGAAGTGAGGTAGCGCTTATAAAATGCTCTGCCCAGTACCTAGTAAACAGTAAGCACTCAGTAAAGGTAAGCAGCTGTTGTTGTTGTTGCTGTTGTTGTTGCTAATGAAAGCAGCCTGGACATTGGGGTCAGGGCCCAGACAGCAGAGCCAGACAGTCTGGTCCGCCTATCGCCTCTTCTAATGGGGAGGCAGTCTGGGAGGGCTGGGCTGGTGACATCATGACAGCTTTTCAGAGAGACGCAGCCCATCCCCTAAGCAAACTCCAGGTCTGACTGAGCGGCTGAGCGGCCCCTGTCTTATCTTATCGACCCAGGGAGGCGTCAGACTGAGGGGGCCGTTTCCTTCGTGGAAGAAAGATGCCTGCGTCTCCGAATCCCTGCTGGGTGTGAGACAGAGGAGTGGGCTAGAGTGGGCTTGGGGCCAGGGGAGGTAGGAGTGAGTGCGTGGGAGGAGCAGCGACACGGCTGCGCTCCCACCGCTGGAGACAAACGCACCCTGTCTGGAGGTTTGCTGGGTGCTGGATGCCTGCCTGGCACTCGCAAAGGCAGCGTGACTGTGAGCTCAGCAGGGACCTTCCCTCATTCACACGGCACCCATTTTCAGAAGGGACCCTGCATGGGAGATGCAGTGCCCTTGGTAGGGAGAAGAGCTGCGTGGGAGATGTAATGTCCCCGGTTGGTCCTGGGGCAGAAGGTCTGGGTGGCCACTGAGGTAGGCTAGGAGTTTCCTTATGCATCCTTCTGAAGAAGCCAAGTTTACATGGGTAATGCTCGTGCAGGCCTGAGTGGAGGACACAGAGAGCCATGCTTTTGCTTTGAGGGATGGACCCCTAAATCTGGGGTCCCAGCCTGGATGAGCAGCCAGGGGAGGTCTGTCCTTCTGGAGGCTGGTATCAGCAAGCCTCCCCGGCTAGCGGTCCCTTCCAGTGACACCCAAGATCTATTTATTCTGCAGTGCAGTGCCTTGTCTGAGAGCAAATCAGCTCTCCTTGCTCGAATAGCCAGTCACACTTCTGTATTGTGTAGTCTAATTATTTAGCAAATGATAATAAAACAAGATACCATCTAGTCAGTGCTTACATGAGACAGACTGTCTTGGGTGGTTTTATGTGGTGGGCCTTGCACTCAGACTGCCTGACTCAACTGTGTACTGGGTATGTAAACTTGGGGAAATTTACTTAGCTTCTATAGCCTCAGTTTCTTCATCTGTTTGATGAGGACCATCCCACTATGAGGGATCATTGCCCCGGGGGTAAATGAAATACGTAGCCCGAAAGCATAGACTCACACTAATCAAGGGTGATGAGCTGCTAGCATTGCTGTATATCCAAGTTGCCAACAACAGAGACCAACACTGAGTTCCCAGTGTGGCACCCTACCTTGAGGAGACCACCCAGTCATTTGGTGACAAGCTGACTATGAGAGACTTCTTCCATCCCACAGGGTCAGTGATTTGTTTTCACAGGAATAGACAGGTACCGTGAATGTGGGTTTACCTTGTCTGAGCACAGCCAGCATCACTCTCGGATCCCATATCACATCATAACCGATCAGGAGATACACTTTATAACCCACGGGAGTGAGCCCGTGACCATGGGATCTGTTTGTCATAGCACAGAGCCCATCACCACCAGAAACTACCAGATGAAGACTGGAATGGCCTGCTGAAGGTACGGTTGCAGCATTGGCTTGGAAGCAATATTCTGCAAGACAGGATGTCATCACTGTATGCATTGAATCAAAAGCACGTATTTATATGGGACTGTGTCCCCATAGGAAGAATGCACTTGTCTGGAAACCAAGGCACAGAAGTAGGAATGGTCTCACTTACTATCACTCTCACTGATCCTTTTGGGGAACTTTGTTTTTTTTTTTTTGAGTTGGAGTCTCACTCTGTCGCCCAGACTGGAGTGCAGTGGCTGCTCCCGACCACCGCAGCCTCGACCTGCTGGGCTCCGGCAATCCTTCCGCCTCAGCCTTCCAAGTAGCCGGAATTACAGGCATGCGCTATCATGCCCGGCTGAATTTTTGATTTATTGTAGAGATGAGGTCTCGCTGCCCAGGCGGGTCTCGAACCTGCGGGCTCAGGCAATCCACTCACCTCAGCCTCCCAAAGGCGCGGGATTACAGGCTGAGCCACCGAGCCCGGCTTGGGGAACTTTGTATAGCTCCAGCCTCTTCAGCGTTAGAGGTCGTTACCTCTAGTGGGGATACATTTTCAGCAGGTGACTTCGCAAGAGTCCTGTTGACTTACTAACTGTAGCCTCTACCGTGGCACATTGCCAAGAAAAATCATCACCGTCTTGGCAGCAAGTGACTCTGATATTTAGAAAGACAGGAGACTATCATGAAACAACAAGGGCAGGGAGGAGTATGTGGGGGAACCCAGGTGATACACTTGGATACCTCTTGGTATTCCCTCACCCTATCATTACTGTTAACAGGCAGGTACAGGCACCCATGCCTGAGAAGATCACAGTGACTGGAGGGCTTAGGACCTTGTTGATAATCTGGGTCATACCACCCTGTGAGCCATCAAAGCTAGTAGAGTTGGTAACCGAAGAAGAGGGTTGCCTAGGATGGACAGTAAAGGAGGGAGAAGATGAAAGTGGAGTGGGTGTCACTAATCTCTATCTTCTAGATCTTTCCTCGGGAAGAGAGGTCTACAGAAATCCCAGAGGAACTTCATCCTGGAAGTATTGGTGAAGTGGAGCAGAGTGTGGCCAAGGGGTGGGCATCGGGATGTCCTCCCAGACCCCTTCCAGGAAGAATTAGCTGTCCAGAGGCAGAGTACTGTCAGCAGACAGAATTCAGCTTCAGCTCCCTCAGGGTTGGCAGCTGCAGAGAACACCTTGAATTCACACGCTTCCCTAGGGAAGCTTGCATCTATCTGGCATCTGAGTGAGGCTGATGGGTAATACTCACACCAGAGCTCTCTGCCAGGTAGGCCAAGGCTTTATGAAGCCTGCATTGAGGTTCAACTTCTTCCTCCGCTCATCCTGCTTCCTCTCCCTGATAAACATCCACACTCCATATTCCATCTCAGCATTGCTTCTGGAGACCCCAGTATGTGATGACATGTAAAGGGCTTAGCACGGGTCCTGGCACCTTCTCACAAAACCTGAAATGTCATTGCCTTTAAAGTGTAAAAACTCAGCATCAGATGATGCTGGGACCTCAGCCATCAGGGCTGGGCTGGAGAGGAGGCTGACCTCAACAGGATATGATTTCTCTGCAGGGTAGCAGTGTGTTGGTTCAGCGGTTCACTAGCTTAGAGGGTGGGGGGGCTCAGTGGGAACATGTCCAAGTGGCAGGGATGCCTGGGATGTGCTGAGGATTGTGGTGTCTTTCTAGGTGAAGGATCAGTCCGTGCTGCCCCAGCCATAGAGCACAGTCGAGGCATCTGAGAGGGAGAGAGGGAAAAGAGGCCAAGGACTCAGAAGGAGGAATAGGAATCAGACAAGTGGATTTTGGGAATATTTTCACTCCCTGTGGATGAGGAGATATTTCGGCAGGTAAACTGAAGTAGAACCGCAGTCCTGTGTTTGGGCCAAGCATAGGATGTGCAGAAAGTAGCAATCCCAAGGAATACTGGATGGCTGTCAGACCTCCAAGCAGCCAGATTCCCTTAAGCAGACAGTGGATTATGCCTAAGGCTGTCCCTATATGTCCTGTCCTGCTGGAGTAGTAACTCGGAGCCCTCTGCCGAGAGAAGCTGGGCAGTAGAGATGGGCCAGGGTAGGCAGTTTCTGCATAGGAAAGAAAGACTTTGCTGGGCCAGGCATAGTGGCTCACATCTGTAATCCCAGCACTTTAGAAGGCCAAGATGGAGGATTGCTTGAGGCCTGGAGTTTGAGACCGGCCTGGGCAACATAGGGAGATCCTGCCTGTATAAAAAAAACAAAACATTAGCCGGGCATGGTGGTACGTGCCTGTAGTCCCAGTTACTCAGAAAAGTGAGACTGGAGGATCACTTGAGCCCAGGGGCTTGAGGTTGCAGTGAACCATGATTGTGCCACTGAACCCCAGCCTGAGCAACAAGGCAGGATCCTGTCTCAAAGTAAGTCAATCAGTCACTCACTGACCCTTCCCTTCCAGACAACTTTTCTCTTTCCCATTTCCCCTGCCTTGAACTCAACAGTGGCTTCTGATGTCTCCACACTTGACTCCTCCCATCTATTCGCTACAGAGAGCAGCCTTACACATACATCGATCAAGTCATCTCCTGCTTGACAACCTTTCAGGGTGTTTTCACCACTTCCCACCACGGTCTCTTGAACCTGGTGTGTAAGGCCCTCCACAGTCTGGCTCCTCCCAGCTCTGAGCCTCCTCTCCCATCTCCTTCCACTCCACTCCCTGGGTTTCAGTTACACTCAAACACTCCGAGTGCTTCCATCAGGAGCCTTCCTGCCTCCATGTGACGAGCTCTTGTGAGGGTTACTCCCTCTGTCCGGCACACTCCTCATCCCCCACCCCAACACATACCACACCAGTCCATTTGGATGAAAACTTATATATTACCTCCTCCAGAAAGTCTTCCCTGACCACGTCACAAGTCTGGGCTAGGCTCCTCTAGACAAGACTTTTGGGTCCCTGCCCAATCGTGTCTATGTGTGCCCAGCACAGTAGTTCTCTCTCTACTCTCCAAGTTCTAGTAATTGTACTCACCTCTCCATCCTCCCACCCAGCTAAGCCCTGTGCAAGCTGGAGTTATATCTTATGCATTGACTGTTGCATTCCCAGCACTAACAGAGCGTCCAGTAGCTGTTCGTTGAATAACAATCGATGTATTAGAGCGTGGGTCAATGGATTTGTAAGGCTGGCTTTAGGTCCTGCCTGCTGAAGGACTCATGCCTCCATGATCTGACACAGATAATGGGAAAATTTCCTCTTTACAACCGTATCTGAGATGAGACACCCAGAGGGAGCCATGCACGTCTCTGAGTCCTCCTTGCTACCATGTCCTTGCTACCTTCCTTTCTTAGAAGACCTCAGCACAGCAAAGATTAACATTTACTAAGCATTTACTGTATACCAAACCCTACACTTGTATTACCCATTTAAACCCGAAGAGATGAGGGTCATTATTAAACCTAGTTTATAAACAAGGAAAATGGGGTATAGGCGGGCTAAGCCATGGCTAGAGTCACAAGGATCACACGCCCTTATTTAGGGCACATATATTTTCCTGGGGCTTGCAGTACAAAGTGAATACAGATTGCATGATTAAAGGACCGGGTGTTACCATTTTTCAGTTAACTTGCCTCTAATTTAAGGCATGAACCCATCACTTGTTTCATTCATCCTCTTTTCTAGTCAGCAGACCCTCTAGACAAGACTTTTGGGGTCCCTGCCCAGTCGTGTCCAGGCAACCTTCATTCACTTCTTATTACACAGTTGTTGTTTTTCCTGCTCAATCAGAGGTATATTTCTCCCTTCCAGTTTCCTTAGGACCCTACACATATACCCGCCTCACACATACACACACAATGAGGAGAGGCAGTTTCTGAGTTCTACTTAAGTATCTTTGGCTTTGGGTTCAAACTGCTGTCTGTATGGTCAGTTGAAATTTACTCCACAGTATCCATTGCTTTTGCCCAAAATGCTCATCTTACTAGGCTCTTGTCTGTTCTGGGTCCCAAGCATAAGTTCCTCTGAACTGATCTCTGATCTTGGTTAACAGTTGGGTATAGTTGTTTAGACAATAGGTGCTAAACCAATCAATACACCGGCTTGATTTCCACCTTTGCCACTGGCCAGCCTTGAGACTTTAGTCAAGTGGCTTTGCCCACCTATGCCCCACATTCCTTGTTAGTAAACTAGGTTTGATAATGGCACCCGTCTCATGGTACCTAAATGGGTAATACAGGTATAAGGCTTGGTATATAGTAAATACTCAATAAATGTCAACCTTTGCTGTGCTGAGGTCTTCTAAGCAAAAAGGTCTTCCATTTTTCTTTGTGTCCTAGAGTATTGAGACTACAAAACAAAAGCAAATATGATTTAATTTATGTAGTTTTTAAAATAGGCAAAACTAAGCTATAATATTTAGGTTTGCATGTATGAGCAGTAAAACTCTAAAACAAAATAAGGGAGTGATTCCAACAAAAGTCTCAATAGTGGCTATCTTTAGAAGGTGAGAGATAAAGGGAAGTTATTGTGAGGGAAAGAGGGTCCAGTCATGTTCCACTTCTTGACCTGAGAGCGGTTACAACAAAATCAGTTTTGTGCTGTCATCTGGATGCATATATTTGCTTCATGTCCTTCCTGGAATGTGTGTTATATTCCTCAGTCAAAAATGGTTAGAATAGGCCAGGCTCGGTGGCTCAGCCTGTAATCCCAGCACTTTGGGAGGCCGAGGTGAGTGGATTGCCTGAGCCCGTGGGTTCGAGACCCGCCTGGGCAACTTGGCAAGACCTCATCTCTACAATAAATCAAAAATTAGCTGGGCGTGGTAGCGCGCGCCTGTAGTTCCAGCTACTTGGAAGGCTGAGGCGGAAGGATCGCTGGAACCCAGCAGGTCAAGGCTGCGGTGGCCGGGATCGGCCACTGCACTCCAGTCTGGGCAACAGAATGAGACTTCAACTCAAAAATTTTAAAAAATGGTTAGAATACTTAGGAACTACTTTTTTTTAAAAAAAATTTTAATTCCCTTTCCCCATCTAATTTTTCTTCTTCCCTTTTAATTGCAACAAAATATACACAACATAAAATTTTACCATTTTAAGTGTCCATTTCATTGACATTAAGCACACTCATAACGTTGTGCAACCATTACCACTATCCTTTTCAAGCGCCTTTTAATCATCCCAAATAGAAACTCTGTGCCCATTAAACTATGACTTCTCATTCCCTCTACCTCCAGTGCCTGATAATTACCGTTCTACTTTCTGTCTCTACGTATTTCCCTGTTCTTGGTACATCATATAAGTAGAATCGTACAATATCTACTCTTTTGTGTATGTATTATTTCACTTAGCATAATGTTCTCAAGGTTTATCCACATTGTGGCATGTATTCAAATTTTATTTCTTTTAATGGCTGAATAATATTCCATTGTGTGTGTGTGTGTATATATATATATATACTACTTTTTGTTTATTCCTGCTGATGGACACTTGGGCTGCTTCCACATTTTGGCGCTTGTAAATAATGCTGCTGTGAATATTGAGGTAAAATCTGTGTTTGAGTCCCTGCTGAGAAATACAAATGAAATCCCCAGTCTCCCAAACGAATGAGCAGCAGACCCCTCCTGGCCAAGGGGACCTCAGATAAACCTTGAAAACTGAGTTCCAGGACCTGATGGGGTGGGAGGTTGGGCATGACTCATTGTGCTCCCTTCCTTGCTAACCACCATCAGGCTCCTTTAGTCAGGGCTAAATTCTTCTTTCTAAGGGTTTGGGAAGACTTTCTCCACCCCTAACACCATTCAACTGCCTGATGTGGCCCCTCTTCCTTTGCAGTTTTGACACAACCAATCGGCATTTCTTCCTGATAAGAGATCGCCAATCATGAAGTAGTTATGGCCGGTCTTATGGGAATTGTGCAGTGAGGTTTTCTGAGTCATCGGCTTCACCTTTTGGCATCAGAGGGCAGACAACTCCACCCTCAGATCATGCCAATGCTGACATTTTTTGAGCATGCGGCCCATGGAGAGGCATGAAGCTCAATTGCGAATGTGTATGCTGCTCCTTTGATAAATATTCATGGCCCCTTCTATAGCTTATTGAATATGTGAATTTGGCCACCCCATTCAGTATAAATCCCTATCTTAATCTCTGGATCCTCACAGTATCTGTTTCTGGCTTCTGACCAGTGGCTGTCCTTCCCAGCCTCTCAGAATGGTCACCCTGCAGGCTGCAACTCTTCATGAGAAATAAAGCTCTCCTTTCCAAATGTATGAACCTCGTTGTTCCTCAGCTGGCACTGCTTTCAGTTCTTTGGGGAATGTATACGCCTAGGAGTAGAATTGCTGGATCACTTGGTTTGAAGCCAAAGGAATGGACCTCTCCTCTTCACAATAATTTTTGCATGAATTCCAGCCAGTGGGAAGGGTGCATATTGGAGGGTTGGATGGAGCAAGAAAGTGAGAGAGGCTCCCAGCTTTGGTCACTCATGACTGAAAAAAGAGCTGAATGGAAGCCAGGGATTCTTGGGTTCCATGCCAGTTCCTCTCTCCGTGACCTAGCATGCTACTCCTGCTCTCTGTGCCCAGTGACCCTGGGCACAGAGAGCATGCATGGAGACAATAACTCCCTTGTTAGTGGAGAAAAGAATAAACAAAAACAAACGGGAGAGAGCAGAGACCTGAGAGAGGCATCTCACTGTTGATTAAAAAAAACTAGATGGGGTTTAACCCAATAAGATAACCAAACTTATCTTAATGTTTTTCCCTGGCAAGAGGGAGAAGAGGAAAGGAGCAAGGGGGACAAGTTGGGAGAGGAGGAAGGGGCAGGAAGAGAGGGAATGGGGAAGGAGCAGATGGAAGACAGAGAAAGCAAAGAAGGTGGAAGCTGAAGAAGCAGAAGACGATGAAGAGAAAAAAAGAAGGCAGAGGAGAAAGAACATTTCAAGAGAGAAAGGAAAGGGGGTGGAGTTTGCATCAGGGCCTGCAGTCCCCAGTGCTGCTGTTGGATTCCAGGGGAAAAGAAAAACCTGTCACTCTCAGTGACTGGCAGACTACTTTATGGGGCCTGCAAGCGTCAGCTCAGTGGCACCGACAGACAGGCGTCCTTAAATCAGTGAAACAGAACCGTCCTCAGCCTGACCCTCCTGGAGCACATTCCCACCTAATACATTATTGACAAGGCTGACTTTTATCAAGACGCTCTGGCCTACTGTGTAATGAATGTGTATCGGCTGCTCTTTATCACCCATTACCTCGTTAAAATAATTGTCTTAATTTCATTGTTAAAGTGATTAATAGGGTAAGTGTTAAAGGAAATTAATACTCAAAAGGAAGAATAACCGTAGCCAAAAAAATAACTCCTCTGAATTGGTCTGGTGGTAAAGTCAGGGATTTTGTAGTTAATGAGCCTTAGAGAGTTAAATATAGAAGAGTGCAGGAGAGTAGCCAACTGTGAGAGACAGGGCAAGAGAGGAGGGGTGGAGAGGGAGGGAGGGGGAGAGAGAGTTGCCCATTCAGGGGAGCTCATCTAGGGGAGGTCAATCCCACAGGCCTCTTCGACCTCCCAGTGCCCAGCATAGTGCCTGAGACCTGCATGGTCCTAGGGTCTTCCAGAGCTCTGCACTGTCTAGTGCTGTCATGGACTCCTGGCAGGGAGGGACCGTAGCATCTTTTGCTAAGGAGAGCCTAGACTGAGGCCAGGCTGTTTTGAACGGTCAAGAGCAACCCGGGAACAGGCTGCTGCTGACTTCTCTCCTTTCTGAGTTGCAGTCAGCATCTGGTTCCTCTCTTCCTGTGCCCAGTCGGGTTCCTTCCAACCTGGCTCCCCACAGTTTTCAGAACTCCTGCGTCCCTGGCCAGGCAGCTGGAGAGGCAGCTGCACTCCAGGACAGAACTGGAACAGGTGCCTGGGGGCTGTCCCGGACCTGCTTTTCCATCCTCAGAGGTGAACTGAAGAGGGGAAATCGTGGCTCCCTTTGACAATTTCCTCCTTCATTGAACTCAATCGTGCATGCCATGTGTGTTAAACTCCTCTGATACAGACGGTTCTGCTTTAAGAGCTCGGCCTATGAAGATAGAAAGACTTGGCCCTTTAACTCAAGGAGTTTCCACTCTGGTGGAGACCAACACACATGCAAATGGATAATTACCACACATGCATTGTCTGTTTGATGCTAACTCTCTTGGAAATTTATTTTTTTCATATTCTGAACATTCTCGTAGGCTCTCAGTCAATGTAGACTTCTCAAAAGACCTTTTTTTGTGATTTGGTCGCTAGGTATACGGCAAACGTCCTCAGCTAATGATGTGCAATGTGTGCTACATACTGTTTTGACATTTTTCCGGCCCTTTACCTTGTGTCCTCGACAATAACTGTGATCCATAATGACTGACTGAGGGTGTACTGTGATGCTGGTGGACCCGCTGCAGAGAAACAAAAGCCCCATAGGGAGGTGTGAGAATGTGAGCTCTACTGGCTCAAGGCAACTTTCCGAAATGAGTGAGAAAGCAGAGTACAGATAAACAGGCAATTAGGAAGTATAGAAGAACTTTGACTTTACAAAGGGCATCACAATGTCACTGTAGCCTGGGAGGCATGGTCAAAAACTGTATGAAAGAAGCTTGGAAGACACTCTGACCGAAGGCAGGTAGGTCATGACTAGACTTTAAAGGATGTGAAGAAAACGGATGAGTGTCGCGTTCTGGAAGCCATCTCCACAGAAACCATGCTTGGAGGACCCTTTGTGCCACTTCAGACAGTGCTGTGAGCCGAAATCAAGCTCTGGCCAAAATCTGCTCTGCAGGTCTGATTTAGGCGTAGGCCTTTAGAAGGCTGGGAGTCTGAAGCCCACGTCAGCCTCGTTTCTGACATCCTTAGACGTTTGTGTAACTACCGTGATCAGGTAAGTTATTAACACATAAAGTCAGTATAGAAATATTAATAATGCGAACAAGGTAGTCCATTAAAGTTTGCTTTCATTGAAGCATTCCCTTTGAAATATGGGAATGGAAGCGATCAAATGTGTGAAAACTGAGGTGATACATCTCCTATATGCTTTATATGTTCAGGTTCTATCATTCAATTGAGGAATAAATATGTATTTATTATTACAAGATTAAAATGGTGCGAGAATTCATGACCATTTTGAAAGCTGTTCATTTTATGTGGAAAAACATTATTTAGAACTTTCAAAGAGTTATATGGAAAAGGAACTAAGAAGTGTGTTAGCTAGATCACTTTTTTATTTTATTTTATTTTCAGTCAGGGTCTCACTTTTTTCTCCAAGTTGGAGTGCAATGGCATGATCACAGCTCACTGCAGTCTCAATCTCCTGGACCCAGCGATCCTTCTGCCTCAGACTCCCAAGTACCGAGTAGATGGGACTACAGGTACATGCCACCACATCCAGCTAATTTAAATTTTTTTTTTTGTAGAGACATGATTTCCCTATGTTGCCCAAGTGAGCCTCAAAAACTGGGCTCAAGCAATCATCCCACCTCGGTTTCCCAAAGTGCTGGGATTACAAGTGTGAGCCACCACACCTGGTCAGATAACATTAGGAAGAGCCTTTTTGAGCAAAAATATGTATAAACATTTAGACAATGTAAGCTGAATACATATTAGATTTTATCATCATCATTTTTATCTTTTGTAGAATTGTTTGGGGCTTTACATTCATTACACTAAGCAAAATAACCATTCACTTTTTCATTTGTTTTGTTTGTTCTTGTTTTGTAATTGTGTCTTTAGCACCTACTCTCTGGAATACCTTTTGACTTGAGCACTTACTGTGTACTGAGTACCTATTGTGCCTTGAGCACCTAATGTGACTAAGTACTTACTGTGTCTTGAGTACCAACTGTCTTGAGTACCTTCTGGTTCTTGAGCACCTACCCTAGTGAGCACATACTGTGTCTTGAGACCTGCTGTGTCTTGAGACCTACTGTGTGTGTCTTGAGCACCAACAGTGTCTTGTCTTGAGTATCTACACTTGTGAGCACCCACTGAGTCTCGTGACCTTCTGTGTCTTGAACTCCTACCGTCTTGAACACCGACTGTGTCTTGAGACCTGCAGTGTCTTGGGACCTACTGTGTGTGTCTTGAGCTTCAACAGTGTCTTGAGCACCTACTCTCGTGAGCACATACTGTGTCTTGAGCACTTTCTGTGTCTTGAGACCAAGTGTATCTTGAGCACCTACTGTCTTGAGCACCTTCACTTGTGAGCACCTACTGTGTCTCAAGACCTACTGTATTTTGAGCACCTACTGTGTCTTGAGTGCCTCCTCTGACACAAGCACCTACTTGTCTTGAGCAACTTCTGTGCCCTGATCATCTGCTGTCACGAGCGCCTACTGTGTCTTGACCACCTTCTGTGTTTGATTAGCTACTGTGACCTGAGCGCCGACTGTGTCTTGACCACCTTCTGTGTTTGATTAGCTACTGTGACCTGAGCACCTACTGTGTCTTGAGCAGTTGCTGTCTTGAACAAATATTGTCTTGACCTTTTTTATTTAGTGTTTCATTTTAAAATTTCATTTAGACCACGGGTCTCCCTATTTGCAAATTCTTTACACTCTGGATTTTGAATTAAGATTCCTGTGTCAATCCCAGGATTTCATAGGAAGAAAAACATCAAATATCATGTACAACAATATCCATAAGGAACCATCTTCTGTGGAGATGTAATAAAAATATATGCATATGAAATAAATAAATGTATGGAAAATAAACAAAGCACACCTTGACTGTCCTGCCCGACCACCAACCAACTTTGGAGATGAACATCTGTTTGAAATTTGGGAACAGGGGCAGGATTGTACAGCTGATCATTCCTGAACTAGAGTGTCAAACTTCTGGAATTCAACCACTAAGATTTTTAGTTATACAAGATATAGTTTTTAGGTATACACTTTTTGGTTATAGATTTTTAGTTATGCCATTGTAATAATAATTATTGTTGGCAACATTTCAGATTTATTTCTAAATTCCGGAAGTTTCTCTTGATGGTGATGATATTTGACTCTGGTCCAATATTGATTTTAACATTTGGTGTTTGGCCAAAAGATGTATTCAGTTAGTGTACACCCATCCAGTGTGATAGATGTTCTGACAGACACTATGATAACATGGATGAAGTCGTGCCCAGGTGTCTGGGAGCAGCAGGGAAGGCTTCCTATAGAAGCCAAGATGGAGACTGGAAGGATAAATTCAAAATTTGTTCAGAGAGCAAGATAGGGCAAGGAATTATAGGAAGAGAGAACAGCTTAAAAAATGCCTTGAGTCCCTTTTGAATGCTGGACACCACTTGGGTGTTTTTTTTGCACGTTATTTCCTTTCTTCTTAAATCTTTTTTCCTTTTTGTGGAAGAGCAGGGTGAAGCTCATAGAGGGGAAGTGAGTGCCCTCTGCAGCCTTGGGAGTGGTTCCAGAAGAATCTCCCAGCCTCGTAGGGATTGCCTAAAATTGCCCATATCCCTGCACCCCAGACTTCCACTACCTTACCTGGGGTAAGAAGAGAGCCCATCCTAGGGCTGGAAGTGCGGCTGAGAAAGTCCCAACTTTATTTACCTGAGGCCTGATTCCCAGAAGTCCCAACACCTGTGGCCCTATTTCTAACCTGTAGCTTTATTTCTAACATTACACAAAAGGCACACTGGGGCTGCCATTTTCTTTCTTAGGTAGGCCCAAGGCAGAGGTGTCTTGGGTACCAAACAGAGCCCCAGCTTCCTCTGTGGCCCAAGCTCTCTGAACCTACCCAGTGTCACCCTACAAAGCCCTCCTCTACTGGCCTGCTTCTCAGATGCTTTTCTTTTTTCTTTTTTTCATGGGTTTTTCTTTTCTCCTTTTCGTCTCTTCTCAGGAAGGCCCGCTGCCTGGCACGGCTATTGTGTTTGGAAATGAGCCTCCTGGGCTGGTGAATAAATTGCATTTTATTCCTCCCTGTCACTTCTGGTTGGAGGAGCACTGAGAGATGAAAGCAGAGACTTCAAAAGCGCTTCTTTTGACACAGGGCTGCATTTCTCATTTCCAAGCCCGGCCGGCCATGTGAAACCCAGCTCCTCGCCAGCTCTGGCAGGAGCTGCACTTCATGCATCCTGAAGATTCTGCTCCACCTTCCAGGTGCAGTGTCACCACAGGGACAGGCCTCCTGGGCTGGGCATCTGATGGTCACCTACTTAGCCAAACACTGCTGGTGTCAGGTGACCCTGTCCTCCTCAGAGGAGAAGCTCTCCCCTCCCTGGAGTAGCTGAGCACTTCCATTTGAATATAATGTGAAGCTCTGTGTTGCATTCCCCAATGCCATTCATGTGGGGACCTGCATGACCCTGGGAGGGTGCTTCCTCGCGTGGTGGGTACCCATTGGCTCTCCTTTTCCCTGCACTAGCCTTCGTGCTCCTGGTCACCTATATTAATATTCACAATCTACTCTCTCCCTTGTGATGAGCTCAGATTGGGGTTTGAAAATTGGAGAAATCAGCCCCCTCCCCCGCATCTAGCACATACATGGGGTATGGGGAAAAGCTGAACCAAGCTTTAGAGGGCAAAGCCTTCTCCATCACTCCATCTGGAGGGGCTGAGTGAGCTGGGGAGCTCCAGGAGCAAGCTGGCTTCCGACATGACTGATGTTCCCACAGAGCTGCCCGAATCTGGCAAGGCCACCAGAATCTCCACCCTCAGATTGGTTTCCACCTCGTTCAGGAAAAGCGTATACGTTAAGAAATTCTTGATGGCTTAACTTCTGAGGATATCCAGAACTTAGTAGCGTGTTGGGTGCAGAGGTAAAAACATATTGCACTTGGAAGGGAGTAGGTGCAGAGGTTAACAGTCTGATTTTGGTGTCGAGAATTAAGGGATTCCATTCTGGCTATGCCACTTACTAGCAGAAGTTGGGTAGCATGGAGGCTTTACCTCAGGCTCCACATTTGTAAATAGGAAGAATAGTGGCACCTACCTCATAGTTATGGAGAGACTGAACGGAATCATTTGTATAGAGTGCTGCCCAGGCCGAGACCTAGCACAATGGGACAGCATTGATGGTCGGTAAGTGATTTTTTTGTTGCTTGCTGGTGCACTCACTTGAGAGGAGATGTAGCTTAATAAAAAGAGCACAGATTTTGAAGACCGAGGGACCTAGCTTAAATCCTAGTTCAGCCTCGTGGAGCTTGTGTAATCCTAGGCAAGCTACTTACCACAAGAATAGCAACCACCACCACCATCTACCCCGTATTAGGTGTTTATTATGCACCAGCTGCTTTACCTGTGGTTCTGATTCATTGTTCTTCATAAGAGGATAAGTCACTTGCTCAAGGTTTTCTCGTTAGAAGAAGCAGAGCGGAGACTTGAAGTCAGGTTTGTGAACTCAGTCCCTTATCAAAACCACAGCATCTTCTTACCATACAGTTTCCCCTAACTTCTCTCAGCCTCAGTTTCCTCAGTAAAATGGGGGTGATGATGCTTTGCCCTTGAGTATAGAATGAGATTGAAAGAAGACAACACTTGTAAGACCCCCAACAAATAGAAATCATCCTACTAGTAACTGCTACTATTAATAGGCAGACAGTTCATAGTAACAATTCTAAGTTGCAGAATCATCAACTCTGAGAGTGGAAAGAGACTTTACAAGTCATTGATTCCTTCAATCCTGACAGTAAGAAGCGGGGCAGCTGGTGGGCCTGGGCATGATGTGGCTGACTTCCCAGAGAGGAAAAAATGGAATGTTCCAGAAGTTGAAGATGTACAACCAGGACTTTAGGATTTGTGTAGGGAAAATTTGGGGAGGTCAGGTCCCAAGGCTTCCATCTTATGTTTTCCTCTGCAGGAGCCATCTTGGTTGGAGGGACCCATGCTGCACTTGCAGTGACGCTAGGAGTTTTCTGCTGCTGCAGGACACACCCCTGGCTTATCCTCACCCTACTCTGACATCTTCACAACTGGACAACCCTGGAGTCAGTGTCTCCTGAGGCAACCCCTCACCTGCCCTCTCTCCAGGGGCCTTCTCTGAGTTGCGTCCATAACTTCCGTTCTGCCGACGGATGAAGAGGCCCCTCGGAGTGGGAGATAAAGGACAAGACAGCAGGACAATCCCTTCCTCAACTCTGGCCTTGACCTCCTCTTTGATCTTACCATGATCACACCTCTCCCTTGGAGAGGACTGGACTCTTGCCCAGCCTCAGTTGCCTGAGGTTTAGAAGAGAAGTAGGAGCTATGTGAAACCAGAGAGTTGCCACGCGTCCCCACAAGTGACAGATTCACAGGAGTAGAAAGGGAAAAAAGCCCTGAATACTAATGGCTGTGCAGCTGTGAGAAGTAAAGTTTCCAGAATTGCAATGAGCAGCCTTGTGCAGGAGTTTTATGTCATTTGCTTTCAATTCCATTTACAGTTATTTCTTGTTTTTATATCATGTTTTATTGAAATCCATTTTTTACTTTCATGCTTGAGGCTCAGTCATGGATCTTTCCCCCTCCCCCCATCTTCTACCTCCTGGTTCACATTATGCAAACACCCTAGGAAAAGGGTTTGAGGCATCATGGGGTTTTTGTCCCTGTCTGTATTTCTTGGAGATGCGTATTTATTTTTCTAAAAGCAGGCTGGGCATGCAGACATACAATCCGGGGTGTATTTCAGAATCCACTGGTGAGTTTGCCTGCCTGGGGCAAGGGCCTGCTCCCCTCTTTCCGTCGTCGTAACTCTCTAGAAAACCCAGTCCAATTCTGTGCTCACTGCAGGCCCCATCTGCGTGAGCGGCTGATGACTGACAGACTCGATTTTTTCCCCTACTTTGAGCTGCAGGTTGTGTAAGTAGTAAGAGAGAAGAAACAAAATATGGCCTTTGAGCCTGTGAGGCAAACCAGACCATGTCTGGAAATGAAACCGAAACTGAGCTCAGAGCTGTATCCATTTTCTACTGCCTCTACCCCTGACCCTCATGGCCTTATATCTCCTCCAAAAAGTTTTCCTGGCCTGCTTAGGGTTGCCACTTACCTTTTCTATACTGTGGCTATTTGGGCACTTTGTCCTATGTCTCTTGCTGATATTGACTGTGTACTGAATGTCTTATCTTTTGATACAGTTTACATAAGAAGGGTGTAAATAGAACCTGAATATAAATCCAAAAAGGCTGTATTATTGTTATTATGACAATTGTTGAGTTGGGGTTTCACTCTGTCACCCAGACTAGAATGCAGTGGCATGATCATGGCTCACTACGGTCTCAACCTCTTGGATTCATGTGTTCCTCCCACCCCAGCCTCCCAGGAAGCTAGAACTACAAGCATGTATCTCTACACTCAGCTAACTTTTTACTTTTTATTTTTGTAGAGACAAGGTCTCACTATGTTAAGGCTGTAATTTTTTATACTATTTGTTCTTTGTAATCTAAGGCAACTTGCTTCATCTTTCTGTGCCTCAGTTTCCTCATCCACAAATTGGAGCTCATAACATTACCTAACGCATAAAGGTGTTGTGAAAATTGAATGACTTCATGTAGAAAGAGTACTTAAAACAGATCTGGCATATACATAAGCATGATACAAATGCATATTTTTGTTATTATTGGTTCCAAATAATAGAAATAAATTCAAGACAGCTTAAAATTTTAAATGACAATTTATTATTAGACAGAAGTTTATACAAATATCTTGTAGAACCAAAGGGCATGCAGGTATCAGGGCTCCTGGTGGGCACTGATGCCAGATGGGAGATTTATCCCTGAGAATTCCTTGAGGATAGCCTTCTTCTGCTTCTTATTCCCACAGCAGGAAACACAACCCCATGCAGCTCTTGAGTTACTTGTCCTGCCAAGTGGAGAGAGATAAGATCTCCTCACTAATTCCTAGGGAAATCCTCTGATTGGCCCAGTTTGGGTCAAGAGCTCTAACCTTCATTCCGTCAACTCCACCCAAGGGGGCATGATGGATGTCATCTTGTACTAAGTGGCCGCAGGGGCTCTGTGGATAAGTGTTGCATGTGTGGATAGGAGGGTGGTCTCTGAGAGGAATGAACTCATCAGTCACTTCAAATTGTGTCCTCTGCAAGCGCAGAGGGCTCTCTATATGTCCCTTGTATCAGCGGATGTGTAGCACACTGCTTCATGCAGTGGGTGCTTGATTATAGATTAATCAGAGTCGAGATGTAGACTCAGAATACTAGGATTGCAGCTCACTGGGTTTGGTCATTAAAGTCTGGAATGAGTTAAAGTCTGAGAGGTTTCCAGAGCTCCCCTGGGCTTAAAGCAATAAAGCTTGTTCCTGCTTCTCCTTGCACCGTCCTCCCCACCCCTGCCATGTGCCAAGATATCGGTCAGTGGGAACAGCATCAATGAGCTCAAACTGTTGCCAGAACTTTGGAAATATGCAGTTACCCACAGTTTCTGTGTCCTGGTAGCCAGCAGAAGCTAGTACCGCCTACTCAGCGGGCTGATCTCCCTTTTCTCACAATGAATGGTCTTTCAAGCCACAGGCACTAAAAGTTTTCCTTCGGGCACTGACCATGTGGGTGTCAGCCTGGGGGGTCTAAGCAGTATGGCAACAGAGAAGATGCTGGAAGGATGCCTGGGCTTAGGTTACTCTTTGGGGTGAAATCAGACTCTAGAGAAGAGTGAGGATGGGTTACTATGGGAATATCTCCTTCACCGTTGACCCCACACCTCCTAACTTTCCACGCCCAGCTCATTCACATCAACAGAGAAAAAAGCACATTTTCCTTGGGTAGGGCAGTGGTGCTCAGTCATGGCTGCACATTGGAATTATCTAGGGAGCTCTGAAAAATATTGATTCCCAGGCAGCATCCCAGACCAATGAAATCATATTCTGTGTGGATACGACCAAACATCCATCAGTATTTTTTAAAACTCTTCATGTGATTTCAGTGCCATGAAGGTTGAAAACTTCTGTATTAGGGCTCTCATTCACATGGCTCCCACCATTCATAGATAACTTGAGAAGCTGTACCATCAACCCTACACACACACCCTCTCTGTGTCCCAAACTTTTTGTTGCTTGAGTATATCATCTCTTGAATAACTGATTGGCATGTGAAGAACATAGCACATTCTGAACTCTTGTTTCTTCCCTTTCAATTTCCCTCTCATCTTTTCAAGTTTTTATTCCTTCAAAGAGTGGTTCAGAACTTGGTTGGTCTACTTAGCTCTCTCTCTCAACACCTTCACAGTGCATGGACACTTCATTGTGTCACATTAACTGGTGTTTACAATGCTTTATAAAAAACATCATGCATCAGAAGCTACGTAAGAGTAGGAGGGACCATGTGTTCTATTTTTGGTTCATTTTTATATCTTTTCAGAGTACCTAGCAAAATGTTGACCAGTGGTCACCCAAAGATAGAGGAAGGAGAATGCTGGCTGAGCATGGTTGAGACAAAGCCAAGTTGGAGCTTCTGAATACTGTGGGGGTCTCTGCCAACACTCTCATTCCATCCTAGGGTTACATTGTACCAGCCATGGGGAAAGAAATTCTTCTTTTCTGCTTAAGAAGAGCCCCTTCCAATATTGGGGGGTAATAAGTATTAAATTAACCCTAGAAATGTGTACTAGAATGTTCTGTGGATGTTAGTCACAAAGTGGAGGAAGTTTAAGAATGATAGATGGCCGGGCGAGGTGGCTCAAGCCTATAATCCCAGCACTTCGGGAGGCCAAGGCGAGTGAATTGCCTGAACCCACGGGTTCAAGACCAGCCTGGGCAGCATGGTGAGACCTCTCGCCTCTATAATAAATCAAAAAAGTTAGCCGGGAGTGGTGGCACACACCTGTAGTTCTGGTTACTTGGAAGACTGAGGTGGAAGGATCTCCAGAGACCAGCTGGTCAACGCTAGGGTGGCCATGAGTACGCCACTGTACTCCAGCCTGGGCAACGGAGTGAGATTTCAACACACATACACACAAAAAGAATAATAACCACCACCCAAGAAGCACTCAGCTATGTGTCTTGATGCATAGCTGTTCACAGTAGCAGTAGTATTTAAACACGTCTAAAGCTCAGACTCTAGGGAAGAGTGAGACTGGGTCAGAAAGGCTAATTGCCCAGGTCTCCAAAGGACCATGCAGTTATTAGTAAACCAGGAGCATTCCAAAGCAGACCTGAGCTAGAGAAGAGGGAATCAGACAGGCATCTTTGTCTTCAATCTCGTCAACCTCCTTCCTCGAATTTAGTGGCAATGGCCAAGCCAAAGTTTTGTTGAATGCCCTGGGGTTGTCCATATCATTGTCTCTTTTTTTTAGTTGAAATCTCACTCTGTTACCTAGACTGGAGTTCAGTGGCATGCTCACAGTTACCACAGCCTCGACCTGCTGGTCTCAGGTGATCCTTCCACTTCTGCCTTCCAGGTAGCTGGGACTACAGGTGTGTGACACCACACCCAGCTAATTTTTTGATTTATTGTAGAGTCAAGGTCTCACCAAGTTGCCCAGGCTGGTCTCAAACCCCTGGGTTCAGGCAGTCCTCTTACCCTGGCCTCCCAAGTGCTGGGGTTACAGGCATGAGCCATCACGTCTGACTCATTGTCTTTTTAAGAGGAGCCCAAAGTCACATTCTTGAGTAGTTTGGGGGATACAGAGGTCAAACATAAAATCTATCTTTGTGTTCTTATAATCATCATTGCAGTGGTATTATTGTCATCATCATCATCATTTTCCAGTGGGGACAAATTAGATTGCAAGTAACAGAAGCCAGTGCAATCTAGCTTAAGAAAAACAAGGGAAATCCATTTCAAAGCTGCAAGGTTACCTTGTAGTAGCCAAAGAAAGGAACGCGGCAGGGCCCGAGGAGGAAGGGCTGGTGCTGCTGGCATACTCTGTCTTCCGTCTGTGTCTCTCTGCTTGTCTCCCTAAGACCTGTTTTCTGTGCTTCCTGGTTCATGCTGCACAAGGTGGCTGCCCGGAATCCTTGAATTTGCCTGTTACTCTCTCAGTCACCTGGCAAGCTTAATTCCTCTCTTGGCCTCATCTCCAGATTTGTGGAGAAGGGCTTACCAACTGGCTCATCTGATGTCAAATGCCTCCTGATGGCATCCCTGTCCCCAGAAGTTTGGTCAGTGGGTTTCTGGAGTTGGAGGTGGAAGAGGCACTTTCCTCTCTGTATAGGTAGGAAATTATCAGAGAAAGGAGGAATGATTGTGAGCTGGGAAGATGCCTCGAGAAGTAATAATAATAGCATAAATTATAATGTATTGGTCCAGATACTAGAATAGGAGTTTTATATATTTCTCTAATTCTTACAATTATTCCAGGTAGATATTGTCATTCCCGTTTTACAGGGAAGAATACCGAGAGAACTAGAAATTATAAAATCCTGAATCCACTGGTGGATTCAAGCCTCTCTGGAATCCTTTCCCTCTGGAATCAAGTCGGGTTATGCATCAGGTATGGCTATTCAGTGTTTGCTTCTAGCTGTGGCGGGGGGGAGTTGTGGGAGGGTGTGGGGGGGTGTTCTGTGTGTACTTCCTCTTTCATGGCTATGTTCTGAGATTCTGAGAATGCTTGTGTTGCAGTGGAGAGAGACGGTTCAGCTTGCGCCCGCCAGCCTCAGTCAGCCGGAGCCAGAGGCCTGGCAGGCTTGAACAAAGACTCTCTGTATCCACTAGGAATGTAGTGACCTCACCATTGCTTTGCTCTGTGGCTTGGGTTTGTGTTAAACAGAAGGAGGAGAGATTTGGGGTCGGGCCCCGGTGCCTGGGCTCAGGACACATGCTTCTCCAATCCCCTCTCCTTCCCCCTCAACAACCACTCTGGCCTGAAGCTGGGGCTCTGCTTTCATTGCCATGAGGCTAAAATGGATCTCCAGCTGGAGCCAGATTCCCCCGGACGGTGGAACAGGGAGGCCCCGAGCAGAAGAATGAAGGGCTCAAGAATGAGGAGACTGGCTGGCGGCTGCAGCCTGGCTCTCTGGAGCTGTCTGGGATTCTCCTGAGATCAGATCGCCACTTTAGATTTCCGTTTCCCTCCTCAGCAACTCCAAGGGCCAGTTGATCCTGAATGAAGTGCCTTGGAAAGTTAACCCTTGGATCGATGGCTGGTCTCATCCTTTCTCCTCGTCCTTTAAAAAAAACCGTGGCTTAAGAGGAATCCAGCAGGTGGAAGAGGTGGTGCTCATCAGGCATGGTAGAGCACAGGCACAAGGGATGTCAGGCATGGCTGAACACCGTATTAGGCTAGCACTGCTGGGCTTAGGCAGGCTGTGGGCAAGATCCAGTGTTTACTCTTATGACAAGAAGTCATGGACAACCCATGTCATTGACCTTCATCCTTGGGTCTCAGTTTCTTCGCCTGTGAGAAGACCACCCATCTAGGTGGTTTTCAAGGTTTCTTTCAGCTGTGACATGCAATGGATGGCTCAGGTGGCCTGGAGACTCCCATTCCCTCACTTCTGCCTTATGTCTGCTTTAAACACACCTGTTTTCTAGTCCATAAAGTGCCAATAATTACAGCAAGGGAAATAATATTTGTGGGCTGTGGAGGGGGAGGGGGGAGACAGGGAGGGAGAGAGAAAGAGAGAGAGAGAGAGAGAGAGAGAGAGAGAGAGACAGGGAGGGAGAGAGAAAGAGAGAGAGAGGGAGAGAGAGAGAGAGAGAGAGAGATGGTGAGGAAGAGAAGAGCTGAGAATGAGAATAAGACTAGTGTTCCAGGAATCTGTCATGCGTTAATTGGTTCTCATAAACCAAAGCCATCAACCCTTCCACAGAAAATACAAGTCTGGATAATAAACCAGAAATGGTGGTATGAGTGGTCTCAATTCTTCATATTTCAGGCCACAATCACCCTGCTTGACCCCAGAGCTTGACACAGATGCTGGTTTAGGGACTAGCAGCCTGTTCCTGCCACATCCCTAATGCCAGCTGGGTTCACCAGGCCTCTGTGGCTCCGCCCAAGCTAGTGGTGTCACACTACTGCCAGTTGTTTGTTCCTCATCTTAATCCTACTTCATAGTGGTCATTTAAAAAGTCCCAGAGCTTTTGACACAGAACCACAGGTAAATTGCATTTGCCATACATGTATGAGGTATATTTGTAAGGGGAGGCTATTTCTCAAGGGAGCAGTTTCTGTTTGGGCACTACCTTGCAAGTGAACTAAGAACCTAGTTTATTTATTTGGGGTACCCTTTCATTGTAATTCGCAAATAGGATTTATTGGGAAACTCAAAAGGATTAGTTGAGAAGAGGTGAACTCCTATTTCAGGATAAACTATACACAGACACAAAGCTTTGATAGAGCCAATTATAAACAGTAGTCTAGTATAATGGCCCTGTAAGGCTAGAGTTAACTACCAATCCCTCTTTCTAAGGATGGCAAGGAGGGTGGGAAAGAGGCCAGAGGCTTGATCAGGCCTAACCTGGAGCATTGTCCTCTTCTCCTGATTCAGATTCTGAATCTCTTACACCCCAGTCTGGCACCCACCAGAAAGGCCTCTCTTGGGCATGAGGAATGGTACCAGATTGTGGATTTCTCAGTGTCTGTCTGCAGCGGCTCAATATTGAATACATATAAGATAGCTACTTTGGCCAAATAGAATCCATCAATCATATACCACTTTCTTCTTTCAACTTCAATTTTCACTCCTAATTTTTTGTATGCAGACCTCCACACCACATAATCCTTAGGAGGGAAGACTCCTAAAGGCAAAGGCCTCTGCAAAACCTTTTTTGCTTAGCAAGTCTTCATCGGTGGTGGGAGGGCTTTTGTAGTCTCCCGAGGTGCTGGCTAGGACACTGCCTACCTTCTGGGTTTAATGATGTGAATGAAAGACTTCCCATTTTGTTCAAAAGCCTTTTCCTCTATAGTGTTTTCTTTATCTCCTTTTGAATCAATGCCACTATCTCTGTCCCCCAGCCCTCTCATGCCATCTCCTCCACCAAGGACACATATACCCCGGTTGAACTGGCTTGATTAAAGAGCTGTTTCTTAGTCGGGTGAGGTGGCACATGCCTGTAATTCTAGCTACTTGGAAGGCTGAGGCAGAAGGATCACCCAAGCCCAGCAGGTAGAGGTTGCAATGGCCATGAGCATTCCTCTGCACTCCAGCCTGGGTGATAGAGTGAGACTCCAACTCCAAAACAAAGAAAGTTGTTTCTTATGGCAAATCCCACTTCACCAGTGTTTTATTTTTTTATTTGTTCTTAATTTCAAGTGTATGAAGACAGTTACCATGAAAATGCTGTGCGGCCCACCTCATTTATAAGCCCAATCACTAGGGCAAGACTAACTACAAACAGCAAATTTAAAATTTGCTTGGGTTGAGTGACAGAATTAATTGCAAGGGTTAAAGTGGTTTATTTTAGACTCTCACCTTAGTGCTCTCCAAAACCTCCTAGACCTTCTTAGATCACAGAGGTCTAGAAAGATGAGACATTATAGCCCAAGCTGAGTTTACATAAGACATTCAGAGCTCTTGGCTGCTGTAATTATCCTCACATCACATCAGCTGGTCACTGGAGTCGCCAGTCTTCACCAGACTCCATCTTATTGTAGCATCTGAGAAAGCTCTCATCTTGATTCTTCATTCCCTTGTATCTGTGATAAGCAGCTCCATGGCCAGTGCTGCCTCTTGAGTGGATTAGTTTACCAATACTTCTATTTACCAATATTGTAAAGGGTCCTTGGATATATGGAAGGAGTCAATCAATTAATCATTTGAGCAGCAAATGTTGATATCCTTAATCAAATTATTATTGTCAACTTATTCTGCAAAATTTTAAATGAAGCATATTTAGATTCTAAATTCAAATTGCATCCGATTAAACTTTTATTGTATTTACGGGAGGTTTTGATGTGGATGCTATGTTATTTGGTGCAAAGTATACATGACTACTATAATGCCATCACGGATTGAGTCTTTTATCACTATACCATCTATCTTGTTAAATGCTTTTGACCTTAAATTGAGATTTGCTAACATTGAGATCATTTCTACTGTTTTTTATTTGTCTGTTTGCTTGCATATTTTTATTTGCTCATATTCTTTGTGTCTTTCTCATTTTAAATGTTTGCCGCTCTGCGCTAGAGGCGTTGCTTGTAAACAACACAAAATACAATGTTGTTTTTAGCACAAAAATAATAATTCTATTTAATATCTAGTGGGGCACTGCAACAGAGAAGTCCTTTCTCCCCATTGGCATCTGAATTTTAGTTTTCTTCTTTTTCTGCTATGGATAAAGTCGTATCATGGATGAATGACAGAGCGTGGGCCTGGAGAATGCTAATACAGCAACAGGTCAGAGCATGAGTGACAGGGACTAGAACAAGAGTGGGAAAACATCTGGGACACGCCTCAGGGACAAGATACATAAAAGCCAGACAAGAAATAAGAGAGGAAAAGAGGTGAGAAGTTACATTAGAAAAATATTACAGGAAGGTATTGATTCAACCAAGGGCATAAACTTCATTGAGCAGGTAGAAAAATTGACTTTGGTACTTGAAAAAGAGGTTTTGTTTGGACCTTTCTTGGTCTTGGATAAAGGGAAGAAATTCTAATCATCCTAAAGGGTCAGGGGCTGCTTCTGCAATTGGGACTTGTGACTGGTACTCTCTGGAAATGGCTTTGCTTCCTGAACAATAGAAGCAGCAAGAGCTCATTGAGAGATCTTGTGATTATGGGCATGGGGATGCATTGGGGGAGGAAGTGACATGAGATTCATTAAGATCAGTTGCACGCTCTATGGATAAGAGGAATGAAACTAGATTTTGAATCTCATCCATACATACGATTTTCTTCTCAACATGTATTCTGGGAATTGTAGGAAAGTTATTGCAAGTCAGCTTGTAGATCTTGACGTCTTTCTTGATCCATTTCCTTGTCTTGTTCTTCTTTCTCCTCTTGTTTCCATAACTAGAGTGACCAGATGTCCCAATTTTCCCAGCATGGTCCTATTCTGCACCTGCTGTCCTGATGTAATCATCAGTAGTGCTCCCTGTAATTTTCTTAAGTATCCTGGCTTCATCCTATCCTACCACTATCTACTTTTCCATGGCATATCACTCACTGATCTGTATAATAACTGATTTATCTGTATCTTTCATTAGACTGAAAGGCCTCTGAGTGAAGACATCTTGTCTGTCTTGTTCAATACCTAACTAATTCTGAGCCGGGCCCACTGTTAGTGCTCCAAAATGTTCATTAGATAGATGGATAAATGCCCATGGTCCATTCAGATTCCCAAGGGTCACCCAATAGGAAATGCTTTGTGGACTATTCTGAGCAAGATAACTGTCTATGGCCATACCACCCTGAATGCTCCTGATCTCCTCTGAACAAGGTAACAATCACATAGAGAATTAGAAGATTGATTCATCATGAACTTTTCCCATCCCCACTTAGGTAAACTGATTTGTACACATTAACGAAGGCCAGTTCCCTTTGCCAAATGAATGTCGTCTGCATAAGCAGCCTAGGCCGCCCTCATTCTGTCCAGTCATTGTTGTATCTCAGAGCCACCACGGGTCATTGTCTGTATACATGAATTATTCCCTGGAGATGATGCTATCTGAAAGCCCAGCAGCCTGAGAACAACAGAGGGGAGGGAAAGCAGCAGGGGCACTGATGGCCAAATCTGGCTTGGCCACTCTCAGACTTTGTGACTTTGGTTAAAGCCCTTTACCTTTCTGTCCTTGCAAGAGAAAAGTCCCTTCCAACTAGAATCCTTTATAATTCAGTGAGTACCTTAGGGTTCACTCATAAGTAGGAGCCAGGGATTGTGAACACAGATTATACAATGGCTTCTTGTGAGAAACCCTGGGGAGAGCCAGAGTTTGGGGTTCGCCACCTCCACTTCCTCCCCTGCCAAGCCCACCTCATGCTTGGTGCTCAAAGGTACACAGACCCCCGAAACAACCCCTGAAGCCCTGTCTGGTAGGGCCTGTTGCTCAATAGGCCCTTTCTTGGGATTCTCCATTCTTCCCTGGGAGCCCTGCTAATCAACCCCAAGGTCCTGGCTCCCCTGCCCCTCCAAGGGCGAGGCAAATGTGGGAAGCATTAAGGAGTGTGCCATCCCAGGTAACCAGCCAGTTGTTTGCCTAGGAAAATCTAAAGATGGCAACTGGGGGAAATTTCTGGACTGTGGTTGAGAAAGAATGCAAATGACCCATCAGAGATGTGAGGTAAAGCCATTGATAGGGACATTTGGCAGGAGATCAGAGGGCAGAAATATTCAGTAGGGTATGGGGAACAGCAGGCAGAGTGTGGATGCCGTGATTCAGGGAAACACACAGGGGCATGTTCCTACAGTGCAGTGGCGTGTCAAAGACTCAACTGCTGAGAAGGCCTGGAGTGCCAGTGGCTACCAAGGGTCCACATGGTCTCATGGTTGGGGTTATTTTAAGTCCAACAGAGGATTCTTGTAGATGCAGTACCTTCACTCAGAGGGTTCATTCTCTTGAACTCGGGCTCAAGCGATCCTCCCTTCTTGGCTTCCCAAAGTGCTGGGATGACAGGTGTGAGCCCCTGAACTTGGCCTTGTTCTCAAATGGCAGAATTTCATATGGCGTGGCAAGCCCAGAGAAGAGGCCATTTGGAGCCACCAAAACTGGTTCATAAGTCTCCTACTTACTCTACCTTCCTCTGAAGCCAGTGTAACTCAGATAAATAAGGACCCAGGGAATTGTTGAATAAGATGGGTGAGAGGTCTTAGAGCTTTGTTATCTACAATGCTACCTGGAAGCAGAGGGTAACAAGCTGGTATGAGTGAAGAAGGTGTAAGTCTGTGTTTCTGAAGTGCTTCTGAAAGTTCCAGGGAATGTTGTGTTTTCAGGGAACTTAAGAAGCCACTCTCTGAAAGTTTGGGGTTCCCTCCCTTGGAAGCAACCCCCAACCAGGAATCTTCAGTGTCACAGTATCTGAGTAGCAGCTCCTAGGTAAAGGGGCAGTTCTCACCAGAATCTCTAAATAGCAAAGTAGGATAAGCATGTGCCCCTGGGTTCTGGGGATATGACCCAAAGCAGTTCCTTAAGAAATCAGAACACTTCTACACTGCTGGTGGGAGTGTAAACTAGTGCAACCTCTGTGGAAAGCAGTGTGGCGATTCCTAAAAGCTCTAAAAATTGACCTTCCATATGACCCTGCAATCCCCCTACTGGGAATATACCCTGAAGAACACAAATCATCTATAAAAAAGATACCTGCACACGTATGTTTATCGCAGCGTTGTTCACAATAGCAAGAACCTGGAAACAACCATGCTGCCCATCAAAAGAGGAC